>NC_137958.1:7990709-8239014 GCF_963924665.1 Micromys minutus
GTGACTGCTAGGCCTGTGTTGCCCACAGACCTATCTGTATAAACAGGAAGTTTGTGGAATCTTGAAACAGCAGTAATGAGATTTCTGTGACGCTCCAGCTGCCTTTTATCAAGAGACCAGAAAAAGTCTCTTACTGGCTTAGTCCAGACATGACTACTTTTTTTCCCTACTGTGTACAATACTGGAAATTCATCAACTTTTATTATTTCTCACCAAAGTGAATTCCTTTAGAATAGTAATCATAATGTCTTATAAAACTAAACAGCTGATGTAATTTGCACATTAAATAAAGGAGTGTTATACAACAAACTCATAGCAGCCAATTAACACAAAGGCTAATTATATGTCTCATCAGCCTACAAGCATTTCTGGATCCAAGCCTAAGTGAGGTAAGATGCTGTAACTTTTCGGATCTAAATTTTGACTTTTAACCTGGAACAGTGATGGTTCCACTCTTCTCAGATGGAAAGGCACCTGCCACACTACATCCAGTGTTTGCTGTAAGGCACTAATTAACCAAGCCTCAAGAAAGGAAAATCTGTGCAACGATATGAAATTATCAACCACTAAGCAGGTTAAAGGCCACCTTCCTGTCTGAAGGAAAGCTACGAAGCAACCAGGCAGAGGAATGAAGTTTATTGGCGACTGCCAGGCTGTAATGGCAAAGAGGGACCCATCACAGCCAGCCTCTGCACGTCCATTGTGCTGTGACATAATTGTATTCCTGCCTGGTTGTGATAGCTATCAAGCAAGAAATTTGCTACAAGATTAACAGAGACACAGTAATGAAAAAACATGGAGCATGCTGTAATTGGCTGTTATTAAAGTGTAGTCATAGTGGTTTGTAACGAACTCCCTAGCTACAGACTCGTGGACAAATCCAAACCAGAATTTTTGGATACTTTGCTTCCGTTTCTAAGTTGTAGTCTGGGTACCTCCCACCCACACCTTTGCACACTTCACCAGCCAGTGGTCAGGAGAAGCCTGAGGCAGCGGGGGTAGATACTGCATATACTTTAGAGGTGTAGGAGAGCTTCTAAACTGGGAGAGATTGGGTTTACTTTGTGGTTCCCCCGGAGAGTGGCGAAAAGATCCCGGATCACTTTTACATTTCTAACATGCTATAGGAGTCCCTGTAAAACAGGAAGAAAACTGTTCCAGAAGCACGAACGGGTTCTCTACCGACTCAGCAGCGGCGACGACGGCCTGTTCCATTCATATTTTAATGAGGCCAGTATCTCTGAGACAGTCCTTGCCCGCGGAGGCTCGGGGTTCCTGGAAGATCACAAAGGGAGTCGCTTTATTGACAAGTCCTATTCAAAACCTTCAGTGTGTACAAAGAGGGGCTTGGTTCTTATTCCGCTTGTCTCACTAGTTACAGCACTCCTAGAATCCGAACAATCCGGGAAGGGGGGGGGGGCTCAATTATTCTATGAACAGTCTCTAAATATACCAAAGGTGGTTCAGCTGAGTACAATCATATTAATGTAATGTTAATACATGTAGAAAGAGCTGTGAGGAGAAACATCTCTTAAAAATATGTTCCCAATACAAGGTGCTTAGGGATTTTAAGATCAAAATTTAGAGACTCTTCCGGTAAAATGACCTCAGCACCATCAGGTTTGGGAAGGCTCTCTTTCCTTTTCCGGAGATGCTTATCTCCGGAAAAGACTCCTGCAAAAGGCTAGCTAGCTAACATTCAAAAGCTGTCAATCTTCAGACTTAAAAAGAAGAAAAGTAAAACAAGACCTGTAGAAATCCACGCACCTGCTCACACACACCTATATGAGCTGAAGCAGGGCACACCGCCTTCCTATAAAGGTGTAAGCTTATACTTTAAAACAACTCACCATTAACCCCACTGATGGTTTTAAAGTAAAGGCCTGTTTTCAAAAAGTACAACGGAGGAGATTTTTTTTTTTTTTAAGTAAAAGCTTTCAGAAGTAATGTGTAGAAGCTTTTTGTGATTTTGCCTCAAACTTACAAGGTTCAGCAGTCCTCTGTGCACACCTCGGATTATCAGGCCAACTTGAAAAGGGAGGAAAAACAGAACAGTTTCTGGGGGGGGGGGGGGGGTTGAGGACTTTCTGAACCTGGCAACTGGACTGGTCTTCCCAGGGCCCTCTTCCCAACGCTTGGGCCCTCCCACTCAAGGCCCTGCCCCACCCCCCACACATCGCCTGCTTTTTTGATAGGAGTGGGAAGAAGAGAGTGAATTTTCCTAGTGTTTGTTATGAAAACCTACCTTTCACTGTGACTTAAAATCCTGCTTTGTAGACAACTATAAACTGGCACTTACATGTACCAGTTGAGGAAAGATGTTCTGCAAAGGAGGTCATCCCTGAAAACGCGGGCCCTCGTTGTGTTCAAGGCCCGCTTTGAATCTTTAATGGAAGAATTCGCCCTTGCGATCTCGTGCCTTTCCCAGTGGCCCCTCGGAGTTTACCGAGTCTATTCGATCTTCAACTGTGTCAGTAAACCTGTGAGTTTCTTCTTTGCAACTTAAAAAGCTTGAAAAACACAAATATAAACGTCATTTGTATTTGAAAGTGTCATTGTAGAATCTTGGGTTTTTTACTGTAGATGTTTATTTTTTATTTTTAATTTAGTGAATTTGGAAAAAAAGAACTCGGCACCTGCCGTGGAGGGTTCTCTTTCTAGTTCGCAGACGCATTTAATTAATTGCTCTTGCGATGCCAGGGCCTTGAAAGTTCCCGGTGGCCTGAGGTTCACCTGAGCCACAGCAGGTGTGGGGCAGTGACCGAGCGCGGTCCTAGCGCTCTGTCACTGCTCTCTGTCCCCGCGCTCCGCGTGAAGTGCGCGCCTGGGGTCAGCGTCCTGATGGACGCTGGAGGAGGCGGCGATCTGGGGGTGTTCCTCCCGGGCTCCGCCGCCCGCGCTTTCATATTAATTGCGGATCGGCTTTGCGGCCAGATGGCGGGGGAAGCGCCGGGACCCTTTGTGCGCCCCGAGCGCGCCAGTGAATGTCGCCCAGTCGTTGGCACCGGAAGGGTTCACACTGCGTGTGAAAGGGGACAAAGGAGACTGGATATATCAACACTGCAGAAACCGAGTTCATTTGTCATGCAGCCCCTTTCAGCGCAGTTGTCATGCAAACTTCCTTCTTTGATCAGCAGAGGGTGGAGAGAGAGAAAGCGCGCAAAGCCCCAGGCCCGGCCGGGCGCCCTTGGCGGCTCCACGCCCCTTCCGGAAGGAGCCGCGGGGACCCGGCCTCCTGCACCTTGACCCGTCTAGACGCCGCACGAGGTTTTGTCTCGGTTTCCAAGGGCGCGGGGTGCTCTTTGACCCGCGCCCGGGGCGGAGGTGGTGGCACGGAGCCCAGCGCACCCCGGCAGGTCCCGGAGGGAGAGGGGCGCCCGGGACGCGCGCCAGCTGTTCCCAGAGCAAGCCCGGGCCAATGAGGGGCGCCCCGGGCCCCGCTGCCCACGACCACCTCGGCGTGGACCCCGCATAGCCTCCTAGAGAAGTCCGGAAGGCGAGGGGGGCAGCGCGACGCGGAATTCCCTACAGAACTGATGCGCTCTCGACGCCCCTCTCGCCTCCCATTTTCTGTGCTTTAGCCTCTTTTCAACAACTTTTAAAAATGATATCTACAAGTACCCCTTCTAAATTTTCCCTTCTCTTACTATTCACTGTAAAGCACGTTGTTTTCTCGCTAGACTCTAAGCTCTCTTCAAGCTGCATAAAGAACGACGCGGCTGCTTCCATTGGGAAGCCGTCCTTTCACTTGTTCTTTGGACCCACGTGGGCGTGGGCAAGTGTCCTGGCTGCTTCTGTTCTTCTCGTAGGTTCCCCTGGCCCAGTCTGAGGCGTTCCTCATCGACCTTTTGGATAAAGTGTGTGAACGAATGAACGATTACCAACTGGAGGACGACCCTGTGACCAAGCAGAAGTATTTCAAGAGATACGCTCCGAGAAAGGGAGACAAAATATACAAAGAATATAAAAAGTTCTTCTTTTATTCTGATGCCTATAGACCTTTGAAATTCGCGGTAAGCCCCCTTCTAAGAGCCTGTCGGGTCCCCCACCCCCATCCTGCCTGTAGCTGCTCTTGAGTTGTTGGTGAGCAGTGGTTAGTCAGGCACTTTCACAAGCCCTGTCCTGTGGTGCCTCACTGCTTAAAGTCTTCACTGAACACTGGGTGCCTTGGCTTGTGAGAGGTTGTGGCATGCGTCATTGATGAGTGAGGAGGCTAAAGGGAGTTTTACGGAAGGTGCCTGTGTCCCCTGTCCTGGGGACATGGACACCATTTACACGTTGCTTGTCTAGGTATTCTTCTGGTGTGGATTGAGTTCAGCCTTCCTTGCTGCCTTAAGGAATCAGGGGTTGTGGTTTCTAGGCTGAAATCTGAATGGAGGCCAAGAGTCGTTAAGAAATTCACAAATCTAGATAGATTACTGTTGGAGCAGTGCCCCCCCACCCCCACCCCACAGGCTTCTCGGGATGTAGCTCAAGCTGGGCTACACCAAGGCTTGGGGTCAAGAGCTAAAGCTGACTTTACAAAAGTTGACCTCTGTCTTACTAGGGTGCGCCTTGCAATGTATTCCCCTCCACGCTGTAGAAACACAAGTGATGGGCAGGCCTTGTTAAAAAATTTATTAAGTTCACACAGTGGCCAAAATGTCAGGCGTGCTTCAGCCCCAACGTGGGGCTGTAGCTGACATTTGGAGATTTCATTTTAATTAAAAAGTGAGGTCAACGATTCAGGGCTAAAAGCCCCATGGAACCCGGATGGATGCGGACCGTGAGTGTGTTTGTCTTTCACAGGTTTAAAATAAACACATTATAGTGGAATTTAAATATTTTTAAATGCCATTTTAAAATCTTAAGAGTCTTGCTTAATGAACTCAGAGATGGTTTAAAAGTCTCCAGTGGTTGGCCATCAGTAAGTAAACTCACAGTTCCAAAAAAGGCCGCCTGGTAGTTCTTGAGAGATAACACTACACACAAAATTTAACACTTTCAGATCCCATGATAACTTGGTGCTTCCTCCTGCCTGAAGTGTCAGCTTGTTTTATTTTTATTTTTTATTTACTCTAGAAAGCAATCCAAAGATTTGAGCTAAGTTCCTAAAGGATCTACAGAGAAACTTTCCTTGACCAGCAAGGAAAGGCACAGTGCTCCGCAGCTAACGGGCAGGTGCCATGTTATGAAGGCAGAGGAACCTCAGTTGTTTCAAATTTTCAAACCACAAAGTGGATTACTGTGTTCAACTGAAAGGGAATTAAACAGTGCTAGGAAATGTGGTCTTTCAGATGCTGTAGCACAAGAAAGGAAAGCTTCCTGTTACTTCCTGCCTGTTGATCTCTAAACTTTAGGAAGAGAAACAAACATCGCCAACCATTATTCCTCCTCTTCCTCCTCCTCTTCCTCCTTTTAGGTCTCGGAATCCAGTAATCATGTAGTTAGTTCTAAGGAAAATGATAGAATTAGCATTTTTGGAGGAAGGATACTTTTATGTGATTATGTAACAAAGCAAAGGAGCCAAGAAAATAGACCTCAATGGTTACATGCTTTTCTGTGCTCAGCTACTATAATGTCACTGAGTCTGCTGATAAGGGGTCCTGCCCATGAGTCTCGGCTCACACGTGTTGCTATTGTGTTTCTGCAGTGCGAAGCCATCATTGAAAAGTATGAGGATGAGATATTCGAACTTATCGCCCAGGAGGCACACCATCTAGCTGATATGCTGTGCAGTGAAAAATCAGGTACTGTGTCTAGTGTAACACGTGCTCCCAGCCTCCCCTCTTGGCTCTCACTCAGCCTTGTACAACTCATCTGCAGGGTAGCCTGACTGTCTGACTCCCAGCCCAGCTCTAACACAGGTTTCTGGGGACCAGACCCCTGCGCCAGAAAACAGAGCTGCAGAAGCCCAAGCCAGAGCCTTCCCTGCTGCCTTTCCTTCCCTGTTTCTGTTTTTGGTTTTGGTTTTGGTTTTGGTTTCAAATAATTTGGGCTTGACTTTACCACTGATTTCTCAGAGTTTGATGATCCCAAAACCATGGATGATAGATTTTTATATGTTGGCCCAAGAGCTTTAGTATTTGTCCTAACAACAAAAGAAGAGTTTTTTTATTTTGAAAGAAGAGTTTGTTGCTTGTTTGGGTTGGGGGGTTATTTGGATATTTTTTTCCAGTTTTTTTCCCCTGAGTATCTTCATCTAAGGTTTTTTTTTTCCCCTGTCCCAACATGCTTAAATAATACTTGCTTTATATTTTTAGGCACATGTATGCCCACTTAGAAACTAGAAAAATAATGAACTATAGAACTATAGTTATCTACTATATGCCAAGGTGAAGCCCGTGCTAGCCCCTCCTCAGTGTGATTGAGCACACCTCTGTTCTATTTTCACACATGTTTATACAGATAAGAACGGGCTGAGTCTGTTGAGCAGCGTTTCTCAGACATCCTTAAGAGAATGAATGAGTTTATATGAAGACAATGGTTTAAACCAGTGTAGCGCTCTGTAAGCTATGTAGAAGCTTGAGGTCAAATTCAGCAGAATATCCACATGCCAATGGCACATCAAATACGGTGCTCAGGTCTTTGAAGGAATATTGCTGTGTGTTTGTAGCTACATATTGATACCATGTGAAGTTTCTAGATAAGAGGGCCACAAATCCACTAACAAGATAGTTCAAGTGTTCTTACTCTGGGAAGACAATAAGGTTGCTTTCTTTTTAAAATTCCATCCCAGTGGGAGCTTGTAGAAAATTCAATAAAATGGTAAAGAAGATGCTTTAACAGGCTGAGATGTTTTATATAGTTATTTAATTATAAGTTATGTGAACATTTGCATAAGTTCATGACCATACTTTCCAAAGAAAGGCTTTCTGAGGTATTTCAGTCAGTTTGGCTGACACAGGTGTTCATCAGATATTAATATATATAAGATGGGCAGGGTTTGAAATTTCTCTGCTAGTCTTCTTGTAAACAACAGAACCAGCCATAGTCACCTGTGATGGATACCATAAATGTCTACATGAACACTCAAGCTTTCCAGAAAGACCTGAGGGGGTGTTGGCCTCTGTCTCTGGGAGTCACTGCCTCTCAGTTAAGCTTCTTGGGGAGGACTAATCCCAGGTTCAGCGATATGACTCAGTTTTAGCAGTGTTAGCACCCTCTCTCCAGTTTCTGTGTAGGTGGAATTAGAAATAAAACTGGAAGCCCTAACCCTGGAGAATAAACCTGAGAGCTGTGTAGAGCTGCTAATGTGAAAGCGGCCACTGCATTTGATTGCTTTTCAAGTCTTCTTAGCAGCAGCTGGGCTGTGCAGAGTCAAAGGCAGTGCTGTGCCCCAGCATGGTGGATAGAGCTCTCTCAAGCTGTGCTCCCTCACAAAGCTTGTGATGGATACAGCAGCTTATATGGAAATCAAAAACTGGGGGCAAATTAGTGTTTAACAGGGACGAAGCTCCCTAGAAAGCTTCTATGAAAGCAAGATAGAATGCAGACTGACATAAATTACTGCCAGAAAAAAAAGTTAAAATAAAACTCAATGATAAAAACGGTCTAGCTACCAGGCAAGTCTTTAGTTTTAGAAATATATATCCTCTAAATAATTTTTGACTCCCTAAAATCAATAGGTGAGTGTTTTCCCTATTTTCAAGATGGCATCTTGTATGTAACATATATTCATGAAGTAGTTATTGGTTAATGTACAATTACCTATGCATGACCTCCAAAACACACACACACACACACACACAGAGAGAGAGAGAGAGAGAGAGAGAGAGAGAGAGAGAGAGAGAGAAGAGAGGGAAGAGAGTGCTAGCTCTAACCTGAGTCATATGGGCTCAGTCTCAAGAAAAAGCAACAAATTGTAGCCACTGGAAGACAAGCAAAGGTTTCTACTCCTGTGATTTAACCCATGGGATGGCTTCAGATACCCATGGCATGAAATGGGACTCTTTCGTGTCACAGAAAACCTCTTGGTACCTTGATGTGTTGTTTACAATACAGTACAGTGGCCTTTCATCCAGAGCAGGGTACCAGAGATTTCAGAGACTCAGTGTATCTTCTGCTATATCACGGCTTTGCCGCTGCCTTTTTCCAGCAATGTAAGCCGTGTCTCAGGGCTGCATCCTGTATATAAGTGTGTATGTAGCGGGGCACAGTATGTGAGGATAAGTTGCCATCCTGAGAACTGGGGGAATGCTTGTCCATTAGTCACAGGGAGATAAATAATTATTTAGAAAATAGATTGTTTTTATAACTAGGGATTTTCTGGACACTTGCTTTCCATATCTAGCAAACACACTGTATATATGAGTTTTTCTTTATCCCACTTTGTCTAGATTGTCTCCCTTTCTTTGTAGCAGAGCAGATGAGGCCCGTCTGGCTCAGCCATTCACCCTCATGCACGGATATAAATGGGGAATGCTGGAGAGGACCTGTCTACGTCTCTGGGTGGCCATGTTTGAATTATGAAGTACCATAGCAGAGAGAATCTTATAAACACTGCTGTCATCTGATGGGTGGAGATGGTCTCACTGAGGGAGGGTACTGCCTGAACTTGTGGGTGCCACTTTGGTGTCATGCACTGGGCAGAAGGGCCACTGAGCCCACTGTGCTCATGGAGTCGGGCTTAGTCTTCTTATTTCTTCTTCTCATAGACAAAAGAACAAGGGGTTGGGGGAAGTAACTTCACAAGGTTTCCCCAATGGCATCTTCTATGGTGACCCCTGTATCTGCAGAGTGTCACTTAGATATCTTAAATCAAAATGACTAAAATCATGATATAGTATCGATTATGACCCAAAAATGCAACTGTGTTCATAAAGGTAGAGGGCGTGAGGCTGTGGATTGTGAGTGGCTACACTGTATTCTAGAGATGTAAGGATCTACTTGGAAACATAAATAAATGTATTCTATATTGATCACTCTGTGGTAATATCTAATCACAACCTTTAGAAACATATTAGGGGAACTCATGGTGTAAGATAGCAAGTATCTAGAAATGGCTAGTTGACATTTAAGTGAGCAAGAATCTTCAGTTTTGTCTGACTTCTCAATCCAAGAAAGGATACTTTAAAAGACTATGTAGCTAAAGTAGTCCACAGCCTTTCTTAAATAGAACTGCTACCCTTGCTTTCAAAAGGAATGTAATGTGAATCAAAGTAGCTAGTGCCTCCCCAGTTCCAAGCCAGCATCCACACCCATTCTGACTGAGAATGCCCGTCTCCCTTAAATGCTCCCAATCCTATGGAGGCTCCCAATGACGCTTGCTCAAAAAAAGACTGGAAGATGGGATGAGAACAATGGGGTTGGCCCTTGAATCATTCTGGAACTGGGCTTCGGATCCAGACAGGTGTTGGAAATGTGTTTCTTTCTAATTTTCCACGTATTTACATTTTTTAATAAGAAAATCTTTAAAAATGTGCTGCTGCTGGTGGCATGGGCTTTCTGTAGAGAGAGAACAGCTCAATGGCCTGGATTTACTGGTTAGTGACACTGTTACTCTTTCTCCAGATCTGTGTGGCACTCCTACCAACAGTCCTGAACCCTAGGTGTGAGAGGAGCGGAGTCAGCCTGACAGGTCACTGGGCGCCTCCACCTCGTGTGACTGCCATGATAAGGAAGTTCATCTCCTGTCTGCTGAACTTGTCTCATGCGTGATATTGGTTTGAAAATCTCTTGCTTGGCATCGTGACAAACCCCAAGTCTTCTCTTAGGTGAAGAGCAGTTTATAAAACAGAACACCCCTTTGCATATTCGGATGGAAGCTGGGTTGGCAATAGAGCATTAAATCTGGCCGTGGGAAAAGGGTGAAGCTATTTCTGGAAGTCAGTAGGGAATTAAGGGTGGGTCTGAGCAAATGTGGCTGAGACGTCCAAACAGTTTGCAGTTTCAGAAGAACTCAGTTTGATTTCTCAAATTCTTCATCAGCCACAAATTCAAAGCATTGAGTTGCAACTAATGCCATGGGTTTGTTATTCTGGAAGGTTCTGCGTGGTGCTTTTAAAGCCACCCCTCTCAAGCAAGAACGGGACTTACAGATCTGGAAACTCTTCTATTTTAGAACTTCATCCCTAAGATTCAACAGAACAGATAAAAGAGTGAATACTCTCACAGTGGAATGGCCATCAACCATCCTGACCGTGCCCTGAGTTCAGAGATTCTGAAGGGGATTGCATAGTTGGTTTCAAAAGATGCGGCACTAAACACCTTTTTGTCTTGCTTGAATTTCTCTTGGTTTGTTTTTCCCTCACTGACTATAGTGTGTAGATCTTCCTACTGGCTGATTTGACTCTCTTCTATGGGACTTTTATTTATGTATTTATTTTTGGATGTGGATGAAAATTCACCTTTACCATATTTACTGTAACAAAATGTAATAACAGTCTCTCCTGGGTGTTCTCATTGTTTCTGCTAAATTTGCATTCAGTGGAATTGAACTTTAATTATTCAGCATGTGTCGGTACAGGTTACACCTGTTTAATTAAAGAAATTGTCATCATTGTCATTGAAACTTGCATGGGTAATAGGCAAACGTTTTACCAGAAGAGCTAAAATGGTCGGTTATAAAACCATCCAGAAATGACACTATTTAAGTTATACATTGGGCTCCTTGTCCGGAATAATCCTTATATTTGCAAAATTTTACCAAAATAAAAGGAATAGATTTCTATTTTTTTCTTTTCCTTAGTATTAAGTCTTAATGTCACTTGTTTATCTGGGAATCTGAGAAAACGTGTGCTTTTGCAACGTGTCTGTGGCTAATTGTATTATAAATCCTCTGCAACCCTGAGATTCTGGGCTCCAAACAGACAAGGAAGAAGAAATACAAGGACAGGTGATGCTACCTCCCAGGGGGGAACAAAAATGTTTAAAGCATGTTCTGAGCTATAGTAGGAGATGTCACAAAAAGGGAGGGGGACCTGGTCCTTGGATCTTATTTCTGTAACCTGTAAGATTAACTTGAGGTAGGGAGGGAATCTGGCATTGTCTTACTTAGGCTTTATCAGGAAATGCACACTAGGGTTCCTTTCTTAAGATGTACCCTTATGGAAAAAAAAAAAAAAAAAAAAAAAAAAAAAAAAAAAAAGATGTGCCCTTATGGGCCCAAGGTTGAGAAGGTGGACTTCAAGGAAGCCACCGGTTATCCGACTGCTTTTGACCTGCCGGGACCTATGTGCAGCATGATCGGCAGACACTTGGCTTTCCAAATTTTCCTGAATTTCTCACCATCAGGATATTAGATCTTATCAGTGGTTTGAGTATCTCATAACTCATTTTTTTTAATTCTTTTCCATATCAAGTTTGTTTAGCTCATGTAAATGCCTACAGCTTACTGAGTTGCTGATTAAATCTTGGTTCGATTGAGGATTACCTGGAGCCACTGTCTCTCCGCCTGCTTCCTGTGAGATGCCTGCTTTGTTGGGAAGTAACCATAGAAGAGAGAAGCTGTACTGACCTCCGTTCTCCTGACTTTAAAATGACGCTAAATACAAATTAAGATGAAAAGCCAGAGAGAACCACTCACCACTAAAGCAAGCAAATGAAAGAAACACTCAAGCAGCAAGATGAACATTTCTTAGAGTTAACAAAAAACAACCTAGATCTGGGTAAAAATAATAACAATAATAACAACAGCAACATTAAAGTTCCTGGGAAGACGGTGAGTAAGAAAAGGAAGAAGAAACGTATGTTAGAGCTGCAAGGAAACATTGCTTGAGCCTGTATTCTCACCATCCACAAACCAAACTGGCCAAACAAGGTGCTTAGCTTTTGTTCTGCAAGTTGCTGTTTGTTAAGAACAAGCCAAGACCACTGAACACACTAGAGAGTATGAAGTAGAACTGAGCCAAAGTCCCAACAGGAAACATCCACCTTGACTGAGGCAAATCCTAAGGCAGCCAAAGCAGGAGCTCTGACGTGTTTCTTGGCCCCCTTGTGTTTATTCTTTCAGGTATTTCGATGTAACAACTGCAAAGTTTAACTGTGTATTAGTCTTAAATATCAGATCATGGTAGGATGTTGGGGGAAGTCGATCTTTATGTGTGTCAGTCTGCTCTTACACTTGATGCACACTTGTGAGCTAATCTTAGACTTAGAAATGTTAAAGAACAATCCGTAGAATGTAGTGCCATTTGGCACCTACATACAGTGAAGAATATTAAATTATTGCAATAAAACTATACTTGTAAGAGACCCGTGTGGTGTTGTTATAACTTCCTGACTGCAATATTTCTCCTTATAAGTTTGTTTGCTTTTAGACCAAGGAAAAAGATGAATAGAAAAGTTCAAAGGCAATAAATGAAGCCAGAAGTATGGCCTGAGAATCACCTAGGAAAAGATGCAGTAAATGGTCTCTCTGGAGGTCTTGCTGCCCTGTCCTAGACCTGTCCCTGTTCTCTTCTGATTTCTCTGAGAAAGTCCAGAAGTGAGTGGAAGGATGAGTTATGGATAGATGCTTGGTAGATGGGTAGGTAGTTAGATGAATGGATGGATCAGTAAATGGGTAAGTGGATGAATGAATAGTTGGATGGATGGATGGGTCAGTGAGTGGGTAACTGGATGGTGGGTGGATGGACAGATGGGTCAGTGGATGAGTTAAGTGGACAGGTATGTGGGTAGGCAGATGAATGAACGGATTAGTGGGTAGATTAATAGATAAATACATAAGTAGAAAGAAACTTATATATAAAGGTTAAGACACACAGGTAAATAAAATTGGGAGGTGGGAAGCATATTTGGAGCCTTGATGACTCTAGAAAGATCCTGGGAAATGGTATCTGGAAATGTAAGTTCTTCCGGAAAACACAGCATGCCTATTCTTATCTTGAAGAATTGTCTTCAAGATCATTTCAGAAAGAGAGAAATATTTTAAATTACAACAGAAATGATCCCACCTTAACAGTAAGGTAACTGCAAAATATTTTCAAATATTAACTTGCTTAAAAAAAAAAGTTTTGTGGAAGGCAGAAAAGCAAATGGCTCAGTGGAGCCTTGCTCCCTCCAACCACCAATAGGAAAGAACTGGGACTTGGGTGGTGCACTTGCCTTCCCAAAGAGCTGCTGAGGCAACTCTAGGGGAGGCGAGGACTAATTGTCCACTGTCATCCAGCTGAGCATGGCTGGGACTCAGATCCTGTAAGGCAGAGTAAAGGATGGTTGTGACTTTAAACGTCATGATAGCAAGGCTGGCTCGGAAAGCAGCGTAATGTACTCCTGGCATTTTCTGTGACGGTTTGCCTCGCAGCTTTCAGAGAGAGTGGGAGTTTCTCCGCAGTGCATTGTCTGAAATCAGCCGATAAAGGGAGACAGTAATCCCAAAGTGACACTGCAGTAGCAGATTTCAGTCACCAGTCTTGTGGGAGTCATCTTTATGACTCTGCTGTTCTTCACCAGAAGACACCGCTGAAGCACTTCCACACCCCTGGGTTATAGAATAAAGCACAGCACTGGGAAGTAGACGATTTGTTCCTATTTAACAAAAGGTCTATTAAGATGGAAACTCTGATACAAAAGCAGGTCCCACACAGGATAACAGATGATTAGAATAAAAACAGATGCTTCAACTGCCTTAAATGTAAGCAAAGCCCCAATTAACGACAAATATCCTAACCTTAATGGACTCGGTGTGAATGTGTGCTTTTTAAAGTGTCACTCCAAATGGTGGGCAAAAGAGAGGGCCAGTTAGCGCCAGCTTTCCCCAGTGGGTCCTAGCCTGGGAACCCATACCTGGCCTGGACTAGGGCTTATGCCATACCTGATTATGGACCAGTGGTGTATCTCTCTTAGCCAACCAGAAGGCTCAAGCTTCTTGTGGGTACCCACCAGTGGGATCAAAATGTCCTTCTGCAGCTGAGCAGCACTGGGCTGGAGGAAAGAGGTGAATGAGCGATGCTGCAACCTCCAGCATGGACACAGCAAAGAGGAGGCAGAGCTGGGGGAGGGGCTGAATGCCTGAATACACGTTCACATTGTTTCCAAGTCTTGCTCTTCTCTCTGCCAATGAGGGAGTCTTGAATCAGGCAAATCTCGATTGACTCCCAGACAAAAACACTTCCTCCTGCGGTGAGCCTCTCCACTCTCCAGGGCAGGGAGTTGGGAGAGATGGAGATCTGTCACAGTCCTGGCTGCCACACTGTGGAGCCAAGGCCAGTGACAGACAGCTGGGGACAGTGGATGAGGAGTTAGGTCTGCCTATTTGTTCTCTGGGTCATCTGGATTCCCTTACCAACCCTCGACCCCCTCTGAGCAGCCTGTGTCCTTGAGCAGGAGCTATTCTGGACAGTCAATAAGGGTCCCAAGGGAGCAGTGTGGCTCAGACAAAGCCTTATCTGAAGGCTGAGTGATGAGCTGGGGGCTGGGCCCCTTCCCATTACTTTCTTATTGATTTACACCTCGAATTCCCAGTGCGTAGCTCTGGTGCCTCTCATAGGCTGGACTGTAAATCCAAGATTCACTATGCCACATCTGGAGAAAGGCTTCTCCCCAAAATTGTGGGAGGAAGAGGTTCAGCGTTTTGAAGAGGACAGCTCACTCTGGGACCTGGCTGGTCCTATGGAGCAGGGTGAGGCAGAGAATTCATTCAGAATCACTGCCTCTCCTCTTCATCCTGTCCTCTCTACACAGACCTCAGGAGTCCCCCATTCGTACCCTTTGTCCCAACAGCTCCTTGATCACAAAGCAGCAGTCCTGTAATGTCCATGCTAGGTCCAGGATGAGAAAAGATCTCCAGGCGTCAGGAGCCTACTGGTCAACCCCAGTATGCTAGCCTTGCTGTGGCAGGTGAGGACAGGTAGGAACCATTCATGGGGAGAGTCCCAGCAATGGGGAACTCCTCTGAGATGGACTTGATCCACATCCATAGTTGATGTGGCAGATAAGGAAGGTGGAGACTGGCTTATAGCAAGGAGGGTGGCCAGCTGGAATGCTGTGAGGAGTCTCCAGAGAAACCCTGGTCCCTGTCAGGGTTCAGGCATCAGGCATGAGTGGAGAACAGCATACTGAGCACCCCAGTATGAGATGACAACCCCCCCCCCCACATCTCATGTTCTGACAAGAGGCAGGGAGTGAGACCAGAGAAAGCAGGGGCTGTGGGCAGAAGAGAGGTGCCCTAACCCTGTCTTTTATCTCTGAATGCCTTCCTTACTCAGGCCTTGTCCTTGCTGGGCTCCATACTGGCTGAAAAGCCAAGTTGCACGTATGTCACTGGGCTCCGAGTCAGGCTCCCCCAACCCCAGGTAAGTTTGGGTTCCAGGAAGATGAGAAGTATTGGGTCCCAGGCCTCTCAAAGGAATCACAGGGAACAGCTGTAAGGCTGGCTGTCCCGTAGACAGTACTCCTGATAGCCTGTAGGCCCAGCGTGGGCACTGCTTGAATTTCTGTGGGTGGGAGGACCCCTTTCTACCTGATGTGGATGAAGAGGCTGTTTCCTTCCTGATTTAAGACTCTCATAGCCTGGCTGGGTAGAATACGCAAGAGAGAACAGGACCCCTTCACCAGCCAGTCTGCCGTGTACAGCTGGCTGACTCAGAGCCTGCAGCCAGTTGACCTCTGGTCATTTTGTCCTTTTTAGGCCTTGCACAGGAGTGTCTACTATGGTGAGTGGGTTCTTGTTCAGAGCCTGAATAAAGCTCCCAGAACCTACCTGGTGGCTTGCAACCATATGAAACTCTACTTCCGGGGACTGTAATGCCCCCTCCGATCTCCACAAGCACCATGCACATATATAATGTGCACACATACTTGCAGGCAAAACACTCATACACATAAAATAAAATAGATCTAAAATTCTAAAAGCAATAATCAAAAAAAAAAAAAAAAAAAAAAAAAAAAAAAAAAAAAAAAAAAGCCCAGACTAAGCACCAGGTTATGATGCACACTTGTAATCCCAGCACTTGGGAAGCTGGGGCAGGGCAAAGATTGAGACCAACCTCAGAAGTATAGTGAGATCCTGGCCCAAAAAAAACCAAACAAATAAAAGTGAACAGAACCAGACCAAAGAAAGTGAAAAAAAAAAAAAAAAAGAGGCTGGAGAGATTGCTCAGTGGTTAGAGCACTGACTCTCTTTCAGATATTCTGAGTTCAATTTCCAGGTGGCTCACAGCCATCTGTAATGGGACCCAATGCCCTCTCTGGTGTGTCTGAAGACAGCTATCATGTCTCCATATATAATTCTTTAAAAGAAAATGAAAAAAGGTAGAAGCAAACATTTATATATTTTTGCTTAAGTGAAAAGAAGTACATATATTTAGAAAATGCAGATCTTAAAAAGCAGACAAAATCTGTCCTAAATCCCATAACCCAGAGGACTATTTCAACATGTCCTTCTAAATGAGCCCACACATGTGCTTGTGTGAATTAGCCTGTGCCACCATTTCTTCAGCGAGTGTAACTCATTCTCAGTGCTTCACAACCATCTGGCATTTTGACTTCATGCATAGTGGCTGCTTTCGGTGTTTTCTTCTTATAAACAATAAAGGGATTAATGTTTTGTTCCCACATTTTTAGAAGGTTCCAGAAGCTTCCATCTGATGCCATTGCAAAGGAGACGCTGCCTGGACGTGTGTGGTAGGTGAGGTGCTGCAGCCTGTTTAGGATCTTTGCTGTTCTAGAAAGATCGCAGGAGATCCAGTCTGAGGGCAAACTATGACATCATTCCAGTTCCCCGTGTGTATCTGTAAGAAACACCTCTATAAGAGGATAGTCAATCAAACCTCTCGTTTGAGAAATCTCCTGTCCTCCGCCCTTCACAGCATCTGAGCCCCACTAGGTGGTCTGGGTGCTTAAAAGTACTCTCAGAGTTTCAGTGATGGCTGTGAATGCTCAGATTCCTCCATGGTACTATCCCAGTTCATCTCCATGACAACATTGTGTGGAAACACCACTAAAATCAACTTGTGGCTATGGAGTCTGGGGTCTGGATTCAGATAAGAAGCTAAAGTAAAAGCTAGACATCCTGTCTAGCTTTTCTGCTTTCGCTACACTGGAGAGCCTGCTATCCCTTCAGCAAACCTGTTCCTGCTGTTCAGTTGTCCCTTTTACCCACCTACCATTCTCAACACCTTTGAATGCTAAGGCTGATGTCCTTAACAAACTTCTAGGTAGTGCTGAGTAGACATAACCTCTGAGACATCTGCAGTGGGATATGAAGACAGATCCTGTGAGTAACTTGGTCAGGGTCACAGGTACTTCGAGTAGCCCCTCTCCCATCTGATGTCCTTCATTCAAAAAGGACTGGTTGGGTTCAGTTAGAGAGCAATCAGCAAAGACCAGGACAGAGTCCTCCCCCAACCAAGTTCCCAAGACCTACATTCAGAGCCCTGAGTTGTTAGAAGTTAGGGATCCTGTGTGGCGCTCTGAAATACAGAGAGGCCATCTGTTGCTGTCCTGGGTAACACAGCAGCCACACTTCTATCTACACCCAGTCCTTAGAGTTCCCCTCCCTGAGCTTTGCATCCCATTTATTTTAGTTTTCATTTTAGAATATGTTTTTATTACTTCATTGAGAATCCTCATACTTGTATACAATGTAATTTCGGCATAATCACGTTATCCTTTTCCACTTCCTCCTAGTCCAGTCTCTGCTCCCTATCCTTTCCAATTCCCCCTCTTCCTCCTCCTCTTCTTCCTCCTCCTCTCCCCCTCTTCCTCCTCTTCTTCTATAGCCCACTGACTACAGTTTGTACTGCCCATAAACTCCTGTGCGTGAGTTCATCTACTAGGGCACGGTCCACCTCTCAGGGGCCACAGAATCCATCACCCATGCAAAGCTCTTCAGCCAGGGCTGGTAGCTCATCAGTCTCCCATCTATGCTGGAAGACGGACTGGCTTGCTCTCTTATGTAGGCATCTCGAGCTGCTGTGAGGTAGTGAAGGAATGATGTTGAGAAGACAGCGCTTTACTCTGATCCTCCTCAGTATCTAAGTGGCTCTGTCCCACTTCTACAGTGGTCCCTGAGCCTTGAGAGGAAGCAGCGACACAGGTGTCCCAATTGTGGCTGAGTTCTCCACAGTTTCTGTGCAGTTTCTGTGTTAAAGCACCTTTCACTGCTAAAAGAAATGTCTCTAATTAGGTCTAAGGCGCTCTCTGCCCTAAAACAAACAGCAGCGTAGAGAGACTGCTCCCAAAAGCTGCCAAGAGATTTAACAATACTCTCACGGCCATGACAGAGAGTTGATCTAGAACATGAAATGTTCTAGAAAGACTCTCAGGAAGCACAGAAATACCTGATAACATGTATTTCGAACGCAAACCTACGTAATCACAATGCCTCTTAGCTGTGCAAACCTGGCTAATGCCATCCCAGGACTCCTTTCTGAGGGCAGTAAACAAACAATGGATTGCTGGAAGAAATGCCTTGGACCAGAGCCAGCTGGGAAAGAAAATGTTAGTTATAAATCAGTGAACAGTGCCACGTATGACATCCTGTGGGAAAGGGAGGAGTCATATGTTAACCAAAACCAACAACAACAACAATTCAAAGAAATAAACAAAAACCAAAAATTCAAACACACAAAAACCCAGAACAAGAGGATTTGGGGAAAGGAGGCTCCTATAACACAGATTTAAATGGCACATTTTAGAAAGGTCGTCAAGAAGATTGGCGTCTTGCTCAACCGATAACTTAACACTATGTAGCCAAGGTGGGTCTTGGATTTCTGACCTTCCTAGAGCCACTTCTGAGTGCTTTACAAGCATGCCCAGTTTATTTGGTGCTGGGATGGGCAACCAGGTCACCTTTTCTAGGAGACTCCTTCCCCATAGCCCAAGCGCTTTGTTCTGCATCCTTTGTACTGTGTACTTTGTACTTTGTACTGTTCCTCCCTCAAGTGACAATTTTAGAATTTTTGTTTCTTTAAAACACACACAAACACACACACACATACACACACACACACACACACACACACACACACACATACACAGAGAGAGAGAATTGGCCTGGAGAGATGGCTCAGTGGTTAAGAACACTGACTACTCTTCCTAGAGGTCCTGAGTTCAATTCCCAATAACCACATGGTGGTTCACAACCATCTGTAATGGGATCCGATGCCCTCTTGTAATCTGTTCTGGTATGTCTGAAGACAGCAACTCACATACATAAAATAAATAAAATCTAAAAACAAAACCCACAGAATGATAGTAAGAACATGGTTTTGTTTTAACCCAGGTGTGGAGAGGTGGGGCTGCTTCTGGCTGTCCGCAGCTGCTGACCATGATTTATCTCCTGCAGAAGCCTGGTTTTGCCAGCTGCAGATTGTTTCTGTGATTGTGGGACTTGTGTAATTCTGGGAACTTTTCAGAGAGTACATAAATACTAGGGACCCAAGAGGCAAAGGTGGGTGGCTGTTTTCATTCGGGGGATTGGTTGCAGTTTGGTAGTAGTAGGGCTCAATGAAGAAACACAAAATTAGATTCAGGGATCTCTCTGTCTTTCTGTCTGTCTCTCTGTTTCTGTCTCTCCCTCCATCCCTCCCCTCTATCCTTCTTTCTCTCCTATCTAATATTAGGTGGTGAAACTAGGGATGGGGGATAAAGGGTAGAAAAAAGACATATCCACAAAGTAGCAAAGACCAGCTACACCTTCCTACTCTCCCTTGTTCCCAGGGGAGATTTGTTGTGGCTGGACTGTGTGTGACTCTATTTGTCGAAACTATTTTCCGTAGTGAAACGGCCTCTTCCTTGCCTACCCCTGATGACCAGAGCTTCAGTGTGAGGACAGGGTAGGCATACAGAGACCTGAAGCTCAGATTGCTACCTCCAGCAAGTGCTGCTCTGACTGTGCCCTACTGGATGGCCCCCAAACCCCGTCAGCGCTCTC
Organism: Micromys minutus; assembly: GCF_963924665.1. Classification (NCBI taxonomy): domain Eukaryota; kingdom Metazoa; phylum Chordata; class Mammalia; order Rodentia; family Muridae; genus Micromys; species Micromys minutus. The sequence goes on from NC_137958.1 coordinate 8,010,508, forward strand.
TCTGCACTGCCTCTTACTCCTCCACATATCTTTATCACAATATCTGGTTGTCCAAGGTTAGGTAGAGACCTAGCAATTGTGGGTTTCTGGGACTCCAGCCTTCATTATCTTTACATATATATAGATATAGATAGATAGATAGATAGATAGATAGATAGATATACATACATACATACATACATACATACATGCACACATACATACATAATCACTCACTGTACCAGCTGCCTTTCCCACTCAGACTTCTATGTTCCTTCCTCAGCTCTGGGTATCCTGTCCACCTGTCTCTGCTCCTACCTCACCTCCTTGTAGCCTCTTGTGGGGCTCCCACACAGTGCCAGGAGCCATTTCTAGAATTTGATATTACTGAGGTACTCAGCCGTGGGAGAAGACAGTAACTTCCACACAGGTGGGGACTAATCTCAACACTCTGGCTGGTCACTGTGTGGGTGGATTATGTCAGTGAATAAGGATGAAGCGAGGAATAGGTCGGGGAGGTGGTTCCTCCCCATTCTCACCGTAGCCACAGGCCCCTGGGAATTTAGAGATGGGCAAAAGTCCTGCAAATTTATTCTTGGTGGTCTTACAGGGTATTGTATATGTTTGCCCTGATGGAATGGAAACTTACGGGCTCCCTGGAAAGTGTTGAAAGGTGTTTTGCTGGGCCAAACATGTAAAGAAATGTTTCCTGAAGTGGACACAGGTAAACGAATATTTTTCTAAAGCAAACACGAAAAGGAATGTTTTGCTGAAGCAAGCACGTGAAAGGACATGTGATGAAGGATTCTTTGCTAATGACACACAGGCATTGGTCCACTTTACATTTCAAAGTTGAGGGACATTTGTCAGGATTCCATAAATAGAAACACACACACACACACACACACACACACACAAAAGCTTCTGGTGATGTGTTGCAGTTTCTTGTGTTTCTCAGACTCGGGCTGATTGGCAGAGTGATGTCAGCTGAGACAAACTCACGTGCTAAGGTGAGACACAAGATGAGACAAGCCCCATGGGAGTCTCATTTGGAGGGAGTATAAGTAGGACTCAACAGCCAGTGAAGGAAGTTGAGCTTGGCTTTTTGGTAGAGTTAGCTGTGCGATGTTTGTTGGTCTCAAGTCTTTGCTAAGCTTTACTTACTTTGCTGAGAGAGAGAGAGAAATGCAGCCCAAAACTGCTCCTGATGCCCTTGCTTGTCCAAATCCTGCCTGGCTGTTCCTGCTAGGTCATGCCACCTACTGCTATCCCAACATCACTGAACTGGACTGCTGGTAAATCCGTAAAGTGTTTGGAGTGGATCAAACTACCCCTGCTGACCTGTAAACTGATTTCTGACCAATGCAGATAGGACTTACTCCAAAGAACCATTTCTAAACAGATCCACTTCTCCTGTATCCTTTCTTTTCCACTACCTCTTGTGGGTGGTGGGCTAGAAGGGAGATTAAAATGTTTAAAAACCCATCATTAAAAGTAGGCTTTGAAAAAAAATAAAGTTACAGCCTTCTGTCTGGTCTATAGAGTGGGGCTGCCTAATAGCATATAGAGTTGTGGGTGGCTAGATCACCCAGAAGGTCAGCAAACACAGTGTTCCCTGCCATGGGGCCTGGGGTCTGGGCTTGTCCTCTTCTTGTGTCTAGCTGAAGTGGCTCTGACAGACAGAGCTGGTAGAATGCTGTGAGGCTCCACAGATGAAGAGGAGCCACTCTGTCCGACACAGAGGCTGAGAATGCTAATGTCACTGGATTGCTCCACAGTGCACCAACCCTACCGCAGATGCCCGGGATACTCATGAGCAATATCAACCTTGTTGGAACATGGGAGGGTGCACTGCATGTCTCCACAGAGAAATCTGGTGTTCTGAATAACCCTCAGCTGCACAGATCTGTAAGCCTGAATTCTGAGCAGTCAGCACACTTTGGTGCTAAGTCTCTACGTCCCTGGCCCATTTGTGATGCGTGCTAGCTTTGCAGAGACGTGTCCATGAATGAGCCTATGTTGAGTAGGCTTCAGACCTACTTGGCTACCACTGTGATCCACAAACACAAAGCTGTTGAAAAACTTCAGAGCTAGTATGTCTTCATCTTCCTGTGTTTTCTTGGAAAGCCATGCAATGTCACCTGGGATGGAGGAGTTCGAGGAACCAGTCAGGAGCCATGAAATGACCTGCAGGAGAGGAAGTAGAAGACCCAGGTAAGAGAGCTCATAAAGGGTGGGGTAGGGTGGAAGTGTCTTTGGATGCCACTGGCTTCTGACCTGTTTCAGGCAGGAGTCCCAGCCTGGTTTAGAGGCAGATCTCTGAAGTCGGGGTAGCCACTCCCCCCATGGCTTGACTGAAAAACTCTTACTTTGGTGTGGATATGAGCTGCGGGCTCATGGATGTCAGTCACTTGTCAATAGTGACACATTGCACTATTGTGGGCAGTCCTGGGCATTCTCAGAGGTGGGGTCTGGAGAAAAGAAATAGGTGACTTGGAGGGGTGGGGCAAGTTGTGCGTAGAGTGAGCTTCCCTACCCCAATCTGCTTCTCCTCTGCCATGAAGTAATAATGCTTCTGGCACCATTGGCTAAGGGATCCAAGCCTTACCAGAATCAGTGGAGTCAAGACTATAGACTGTAGCCTGTCAAACCATGTGCCAAAACATAAACTTTCTTAAAGTGGCTTCCTCAAGTATTGTAGCAATAAAAAATGAGATTTGGAGAGATGGCTCAGTGCAGCGTGTGTTGTACAAGAGCAAAGAATCCCCAGATACCACTAAATCATGTGGCACGTCCCCCAGGGAGGTAGACACAGGGAGTCCCTTGAGTTCAGTAGCTAGCCAAATTAGCCTGTTTGGTGAGTTTGGGGCAGTGAAAAACATCATCTCTTTTTTTAACCCCCTACAGAGGAATGTATCTGCACAAGATCATCCAAGTTTGTCTTCTGGCACAACACACACACACACACACACACACACACACACACGAATACTTCTCCCATTTTACATATGGGAAAACAGGCTCAGATAGGATAAGGAGCCTTCCCAGAGTCACACAGCGATTCTACCGATTCTGGTCCTGGTGCCTCTCTCAACCTCCCTAGCATCAGATAGGAGGCAGGGAAGAGAAGTGAACAGATGTTTATATTGTCTCTCGGATTCAGCACCTCACTGGGAAGAGTCCCCTCCACCCAGTCACCCAGCCAGTCCCCCACAAGCTCTTGCTTGGCAATGGTGTGAACACATGTCCTGGGAATTTACAGCAACAGTCAAGAAATTAATTTTGTGAAGGTCACTAAGCACCTTTGCTGAGGACCAATAACTCATCATTGATCTTCAGTGCTGTGCACACCAGGAACAGAGCCAGCATCCTTCCGGTGGGTTTAGTAAATCTACAGGGACTCTGGTCCCCTCCAGGTTGCATCCTGTGCTGGAAACCTACCTGAGCAATCTTGAGCAGTCAAGTTGAGTGGCAGAGGAGCCTGGAGGGCTTGGGAGAAGGAGCTTCTGGAGAGAGAGGCCATCTGTGGGCAGGCTGGAGGCTCAGGGAAGATCAGTCTTTGGAACCATACTTGGAACTGGCTTGGAAGGGAAAGCTAGCCTCAAGAACAATTACTGATATACTGGCTTCATAAGGTCAAGTCACAGGCGAGGTCACAGAGGGTGCTGGATAGAAGAATTTCACAGAGCAGCACATGTTCATTTAATCTGAGCCCAAAAACAGATGCTGGCTTTACATGAGGTGAAGAGGTGTCACTCCTTCCCGTGTTTAACTGGGCCTCCTGGGATGGGGGCCTAACAACCAAAAAGGCCCGGACAGTATGTCAGTCATTGCCGGACACCTAGCGCATGTCAGGCACATCCACCAGTTTCCTTGTATGGCCTCTTTCTGAAGTCTGCGAGTGTCTCTGTCTCCAGCTTAACGAGGCTCCTGGGTGAGCTACCAGTCCTCAGCACACCACCAGCTCAGAGATGGAGCACGCAGGGTACCCAGTCTGGCTTAATGGTTCTCCACTGCCCTCACTCCTTAGCCTAGGTGCAGCCCACAGCGCCCGGGGGCAGAGTCCTTAAGGCCGATCTGCATTAGTCGTCTGAGCTCCTTTAACCTGCCTCACAAAACATTCAGAGGGATAGGGATCCAAGGCTTTCTGTACCCCAGCAGATATACCCAGGCTGAGGGAAGACAGAAGTCACCTCCCTATCAGGTCTGGTCCTGAGAGAGACCAGCTTGAGGCAAGACTCACAGAGCAAAAAGCCCATCCTGACAATGCCTTTGGGCCCAGCCCCAGCTCCTAAGAAGGAGCTGCCATTAGCATCCATCACTGGGAATACACTGAAGATCCAGAAGTCCTACCTGACGAAGAAAACCCATACATTGAAGAGGAGAAGACATGATGCCACAGGGCCCAGAGCAGGGTGGGGTGAGGTGGGGTGTCACACAACAAAGTGACAAGGGGACCAGTCCTATATTTCAATCTGGGCCTCAAGGAAACCAAGGAACCTTGAAGCTTCAGTTTGGAAGATGTGCAGGACAAAGTCCTTTTTTGTCTTGAAGTGACCCGGAAGGATCTCTCTTGGCTTTTCCTGGGCATGGCTCTAGCTCTTGACCCTGGCAACCCAGATCTCTCCAACCTTCTGCTGAGGCCCCCAGCATCTGGCTCCTCTCTACTTAACAGTTCATCCTGAGAGAACCCACAGCCTCCAGCAGAGAAAGATGATGGAAAACTGCCAGGGGCTTCTCGTGCCTGTCCAACATGAGGAGCCAAGAGTTTAAGGGAAGCCAGAATATTAAAAATGCCAGGCATCAGACTTACGTGGGGCCTTAAAAAGAAGCCAGAGCAGGCTGATCATTTCTTGTCATTTTTAATATTTCAGATTCCGTCCTCTTTGTGCAAGTATAACACACACCTCTTCATACATGTATAACATGTATTATTTCACATGCACCCCTTCTTCATACATGTATAACATGTATTGTCCTCACATGCACTCCCATTGCCCTTGCTCGTCTCCCTCTGACTCCCACCCAGGCCCCCTCCTACAGTCCTGTCTTTCTTGTATATGTCAGGTCTCACACAGGCAGCCACATCTGTAGTGTGTTCATGGCAGAAACAACCATGTCATGCAATCATTTCAAATCCCAGAAGCATAAAAACAATGAGTTTTGGAGGAGGGCTCACCACATCCCAATGCCCTCAGAGTTGAGCACCAGAGGATAGAGGCTGCTTCAGCTGTAAGAGAATAGCTGGGTGACCTGTGTGCAGGCCGGCCAAAATGTGTGTCACAATAATTATCCTGGCATCTGGGCTACCCAAGCACTCTCTCTAGCCTATACCGCTCACCAAAACACAGAAAGTTGTGCTGTTCAGGTTTGGTAGTTTGTTGTTTCTGTGTTTTGTTTTGTCAGCTTGACACAAGATCCCGGAATGTTAGCCAAGGATTTGCCTCTGTCAGCCCATCAGATCGCCCGAAGGCAAGTTTGTGGGGTGTCTGTTGTCTTGATCAGAGACTGAGGTGGTGGCGCCCAGCCCACTGTGGGAGGTGCAGCTCATGGGCAGGTGGCCGTGGGTGGTTTGAGAAGGCGGGCTGTGCAAGTCATGAGGAGTAAGCCAGAAAGCAGAACCCTTCCCTGGCTTCTGCTTCAATCTCTACCTCCAGGTTCCTGCCCTGACTTCTCTCTACAGTGGACAGTGATCAGACGGGTAAAGCCAAATAAACCCCATCTTCCCCAATCTGTCATGATGTTTAGCAAAGCAACAGAGAGCAAGCTAGGACTGAAGTGAGGCCAAAATATCCGCTCACAACACACTGGCTACAGCGAGTCCATAGCCAAGCGGGAAAGCCTTGCTGCCAGAAAAACTTCATCCCAAGAAGGAAAGGCAAGGAGGGTGGGGTAACGGAGCTCTAGGGCTGGAGCACAGCTCTGTGTAGACTGTATGCTCTGGACTTGCTCCCTGTATTTCTAGAATTCCTCCCCTGACCAAAGTATGACTCCCCCAAGCTCCCCTTGGTGAACTAATATGGTTCTTGAATTAGAATGTGCAGAGGGGTTGCTGATGGGTTAGGACACAGAAAAGCTTCACTAACGTGGAAGATGGCTTCCTCAGGCTGTGAAGCAGTCTCTTCTGTTCATTTCCCCTGCATCCACTCCAGCACCTCCTAAGACTTGAACTCTGAGGCATGTGTGACTAGGGCAGAATGGCAAAGAGCAGCAGAAATACCAGGTGAGGGTTCACTGGGCCTCCCCATACCACCTGCTCCGTCAGGATGTTTACAGTGAACAAGCTTGACCCCGGTGAGCTCTCACAACTGCGCACTGCTGCTCTGACAAAGATGGTGGCTTCTTTGCTCTCAGGGTAGTATTCTATAGCACCCAGTACTATCTCTCTCTCTCTCTCTCTCTCTCTCTCTCTCTCTCTCTGTGTGTGTGTGTGTGTGTGTGTGTGTGTGTGTTTATACACATATAGCACTTAAAGAGCACATGTGTATATATGTGCAGGTATATATGTCTACACACATAACTAATTGGACATGATGGTACACCCTTGTAATCACAGCACTCAGGAGGTTAACACAGGAAAGTCCTAAGTCCAAGGTCAGCCTGGGCTACATAGTAAGACCCTATTCAGAAGAGGGAAGAATCTGAACTTGGCACAAGGCCTTAATCCCAGCACTAAAGGAGGCAAAGGCAGGGGGATTTCTGAGTTTGGGGCCAGCCTAGTCTACATAACCAAGTTCCATGTCAGCCAGAGCTTCATGATGAGATCTACCTCAAAAAGGAGAGATTGGAAGAAGAGGAACACACACACACACACACACACACACACACACACACACACAATTTTGCATATACCCTATTTTAATCATTTATATATAGCCTTCTGTAAAAAAATAACTGTCAATAGACAACTTTTGACATTTGTATTATTTTAAGCTTTAGTTTTAAAAATTACATGTGTGTGTAAGAGACAGAGAGAGACATGTGTGAGAGAGAGACAGAGAGACAGAGAGAGGGGCTGAGCATGTGCACAGGAGTGCAAGTGACTACAGAGGTCAGAAGCGGCCGTAGGGTACCCCCCTTACCCCCCCAAGCTGGAGTAATATGGCGGTGAGCACTTTGGTGTGGTTCTGGAAACCCAACCCTGGTCCTCTTCAAGAGTAGCAAGTGCTCCTGAGTGCTGAGCTGTCGTCTCTCCAATCCCATCACAATTTGCTTTGGTTTTGTCTTCAATAAGAAGGCCCTGGCCCTCACCTCTCTTCAGTGCAGTGTCTGCATCTTCTCTACCTCCTCCAGGGAGCTTCCCTGGCCTTCTCTGGCACCCTGGATAGTTTTTCGTGCAAATTAGAGGAAGTCTCCTCTTTTGGGCCATCACAGCTGGTAATGGTAATCTTGGTGAGTGAGTTGGATTTCAGTGCAAAGCAGAAAAACACATTTATTGGGGTGGACACGGCCTTGCACAGAGACATAATGCGGCAAACCTACCGAGGGCTAGATTTTTAAACGTATCACCTGGACAGGCACACAGGAACATTGCCTTGATCCACATTTCCTTACTATCACAGGAAATAAAAAATGATGCTAAATGGGGTCTGGAGAGAGTTAAGAGCATTGGCTATTCTTCCAGATGATCTGGGACAATGTCTCTTGCAGAACTTGTGTGTAGTATAGCTGGGCCCAAACATGTCACTGGAGACATAACAACTCCCCAGTACTCCAGCCAGAGTCTAAGAGTGATGTCATACAACAGGCAGCTGCACATTAGCTAGCCAAGGAAGTGCCCAGCTCAGTCCCCCTTGCTTGTTCTGAGTTAGAAGGGACAGTAACTCTAAAACGAGTGACCTTCTAAGAAGTGTTCTTAAATGAAGGAGACCATCTGAGTTCAAGGTCACGTGGCCACAGAGGAGCACGTAACCTAGAGTGATGAGTCTCATAGTCAAGGACACAGAAGCCAGCAACAGCAAACAGAACTCAGGAAGAGAGGCAGACTTCATCCAGACCGACTGAGGGCATGAATTCTTGATGTTCAAGTCCTCTAACTTATAGCACTGTTTATAGGGGTGCTGGTGAATGAGTACCCGGGCACTTAGCAGGAGCTCAGTACATTTTAGGTACCATAACTATTTAAGACAGGAGGGCTGGGTTGTGGCTCAGTGATAGAGCACTTAGCATGTGTGAGGCTCTGGCTTACAACCCCAGCAAGGCAAGCAGACAACAAAAATATCAGTTCGATGTTTTCTTTAAAAAGTGTCTGGAAATTCTAGCTTGGGGAGCAGACACAGGAATTAAGCATTAGGTTGTCTTTAAAGGTGACAGACTGCTTGAGGGGCTAAGGAGACAGACAAGACTGTGCGCTTCTCGTTCAGATCTGTGCATGCTGGTCACTTTCAGTGTCCCTCCCCAAGCACTTTGAATTCTGCTGTCCAGTGTCACTTTAAAGTAATTCTGTGCTGGTGTGCACTGTAGACACCGGGGATGGGTAGGGGGTGACCGCTTCTCCCTGAAGCTAGACAGCCTCTTTGCAGCAGGTCCAGGAGACAGTTCCTGCTTCGCCTTCCCCAATCTGCTGCTGTGGGATGTGGGGAGGAGAGGCTCCCAGTCCGGGGAAAGCCAGGTTTCTGCCTGAGGCGGATGGAATTCTAACACACCCTGGAGCAGAGAGACAGAAATTGCCTTTTAGATGGCTGCCATTGGCAATATTCAGCAGGCGGGTTCTGCAGGGCAGTTTAACCTTCCGTGACCTCACAGCTCAGCACCAGCGCCACGCCACGCCCCCTCCTCCCTCACCCCAGTCTCACAGACAAGCGGTTAGATACATTGTATCTGTACAGTGGTCTGCTGCTGCTTGTATTTCAAGGGGAGCATTAGAGGGGATTGTTTTTCTCTTTTGTGTGACTGAGTACACACACACACACACACACACACACACACACACACACACACACTCTCTCTCTCTCTCTCTCTCTCTCTTGTACCTTCACATTCACCATCATGGGGAGGTGAAACCTAAGCGCTTCGTGCTAATCAGGCCGCACCAAATATACAGTCGGTGCTCAGCAAATAATTAATAGTAATGAAAATTGACGTTGTAAAAATTAAAGTGAGAGTTGAGAGAAGGAACTGGTCTGGTTGTCAAACCACAGGCCTAAAGGGAAACGAATGGCTTAGGAAGATCTTTTAATTAATTTCAGAGTTTCCCTGTTTCTCTTCCACCAAATGAGCTGAGCTGTCAGGACCCTGTGCAGAAAGACTGTGGAGAGGTGGTCCCATTTAAGGACTAGGCCTGTCCAGGAACCGAGGCCCTGGCCAGGGAAGCTTAAGGTGGGGGTGACACAGTCCAAAAAGAGATTCATTTTCTAAATGTACTTTTATTACTGATGAAAAAAACCAAGAGCTTCACCTCATTCATAGCTAAAATAAAAATGGGTCTCTACTGCCTGACCAAGTTCAGCCACTGCACTGCAGCATTAACTTGTATTCTAACAAGATTAAAATATATTTGTCCTGGGGATTAGCATACTTAAGTCTCCTTTTGCCTTTTTAGTGGTAGCAGAGCACTTTGATCTGCCTTGCGTGGCAAGCCCTGCTTGGGCCCAGCTATCGGACTGCCAAGTGTGAAATCAGTCTGATGTCATCCCCATTCTTCATCTTTTACATCTTTCACCAGTTTAATTATATTTCCGCCACAAAGCTCCAGCACCTCATTGCATATTCAGGTTTGACCAGGAAGCATTTCTTTAAAAAGTCCCAATGAAAATATCCCTGTGGGGGGATGGGAGGGCGTTGGGATGGGGTGGGGAAGTTACAAATCCTCAGGGACTGAAATCGAAGGATGGTCTAGCTCTGGCCCCATAGCTGTTCTTACCTGGGTGGACTGGTGTGTGTGACTCCTACCAAGCCCAGGAGCTGGCTACCATGCCCCTTCTCTGGAACCATGCGTACGGGTCTTGGGTGCAAGGTACAGAGCTGCTTGGGCCTGTCATTCCTGTGGGTTGGCATTACTTTTTCCCCTCAACAAGCTGCTCTTTCTCATTTCCGCCAGGCTCTCCCGCCTCTGCATTAACTCTCTCCACACACGTGATGCACCTCTGCCCTGCTGCCCCATGGTTAGGAAGTGTAAAGAAAGTATAAAGAAAAGTCTTGAGCCTAATTGGTCTTTGATCACCTTAAAAGAAAAATCAGAACATTGCAGCTAACCCAGGTGGTCTCTCTCTCTCTCTCTCTCTCTCTCTCTCTCTCTCTCTCTCTCTCTCCCTCTCTCCCTCTCTCCCTCTCTCCCTCTCTCCCTCTCTCCCTCTCCCCCCCCTCTCTGAACTGCCAGAATAGAATCAAAGATGAGCAGCTTAGCCCTGGGTAGCAAGGTGGGACTGGACTATGTTCATACAAGCCGTGAGCTAAAATAAATCTCCCAGGGAGTGTTTTCCAATCTCTCTCACTCACAAGTGACCACACCTACCATATTGTGGCAGTTTATTTCATGTCCCTCAAAACTGCTTGGAAAGGTCAGCCAGTCAAGGAAGCCCGGAGTCACCCGAGGATGACACTAGCTATATAGTCACCTTTCTCCAGTACAACCCAAAGCCTCTTCCAGTATGTCTGGAGGGTGGGAAGGAGGACAGACGGCCATCTCAGTAGAGTGTCAAGCCCTTCATGCTTGGTCTGCAAGAAATGGAGGTGGACCATCTATGTGGTGCCTGGGCTCTGACCTTCAGTCCATAGATCCCATTGATATCATGTGAGTGCCTCAAAGACCTGGTATTCTCCCAAAACCCAACATCCCTTTGGGCATCGCTAGCACATCCAAGCTGCCAAGACTAGAAGGCAGTGTGAGCTCTGGGGAGCAGGCAAAGGCGGTCCTGGGGTACCGAGCAGTACTCTTCTTAGACAAGCCTCTTCAGTGGGTCCTTGGGGGAGTGATCTCTCTCTCTCTCTCTCTCTCTCTCTCTCTCTCTCTCTCTCTCTCTCTCTCTCAGGTGACCACTGCTAGCCCAAAAGGTCTTCGACAGCTGTGAGCCGAAGCTTATTTTCTTTTGTCGCTCCTGTTAAATTTGGAAGTTGACAACACATTGCTTCTTAAACAGAATGATATAATTATAAAATTATCTCCACATAATTAACTCAGGATTATGCTTCATTCTAGTTAGCATGTAATCAAAGCCTGTTATGCTTTTAGCTATAGGAACATCAATTAATTGAAAAGGGTTAGTTAGAGCCTTCACTCATCTTCTCATAGGGATGCCCATGCATTCTTGTGGGAAGAGCCACATGGTGGACCGGCTGTATGCAAGGGGTGTGCTCAGACTACCACCCACATGCAAGGGTTAGAGGTGACCTTCAGTAAGGAACCTTGGTTAGGGTCTGGGGATGCAAGGTTCTCCCTTCTGTGTTTGGGGTGAGGTGGCCTCATTACCATAGCAACCACTATTCTATTCAGGCAGAAAATGTCATTTTGACCATAAGACAAGGTGCATGAAAAGGTAAACATTTGCTACAGAAGCCTAGAGTAGAATGACTTATTCTGAAGTCAAGACCTGTGTGCATGTGCCCGTGTGTGTGTGTGTGTGGGGGGGGTGTATGCTGAAATGGGGCTAGTGTGTGCTAAATGGGGGGGAGGTTCTTAGGATACTAGGGAGGTCATTGGTTCAAACTCACCAACAAAAAACAAAACAATAAAACAAACAAACAAAAAGTCCAAAAATCTAGAGCAGGGGCTATAGCTCAAGAGGCACTGCTTAGCCACCATCAAGAGTCCTGGGTTCCATCCCCAGCACCAAATAACCTGGCTACGGTGGTCCTGATTCTAGCACTGGGAGATAAGAGGCAGGAGAATCAAATGTTCAAAGTCATCATCGACTATGTGGGGATCGTGAGGACAGTCTGGGGGTTCCTGAAGCCCTGGCTCAAAAATAAATAACACCCCAGAAGGAAGAGCACACCCTAAAAAACAAACAAACAAAAACCAAAGAACATAAATAGCAGCTTCCCAAAGTATGTGGAAGAAATATTTTTGGAAAGTGCTAGAACGTCCTGCCATATTCCCTACTTTCTGTCACTGTCCTATGTCCTATGACCAAGAAGGTTTTTCTTTCCATTTTTCTTTTCTCCCCCCCCCCATACTCCTCTTCTTCCTTCCCCCTCTCTGCCTCTCCCTCTGTGAGAAAGTTTTATTGAATAGATCAGACGATCCTCAAACATGCCTCTCCTAGCTGTAATATCTGCCATCTATCCTTTCTCTGTCTTAGATGACTGCACAGATGTCGAATTGGTTAGCAAAAGCAAGCAAAATATGGGTGCCGGGAGCACCGAGGCACCTGCGCTGGAAGGGCCCAGCTGTGAGCAAGCGCCGGGACTCACCAGCAGAGGAGGGTAAGCCGGTAAGCCTCCTGCTTGCTGAGCCTATTCAGCACCAGGCCTTTGTGCTCATTAGCTCACAAAAAGCCCTTGCAGGGAACCCATTAGGTAGATGTTCTTTCTTTGAGGAAGAATGACTCCACTCTCAGGGAGTCTATAACACACTAGCTCAGAAAGTAAGTGCCGGGGCTGGGATTTGAACACAGGGGGGTAAGTCAAAACTTGGGGATAGAGGTGCAGCTCAGTGGCAGAGAACAGGCAAAGCACGCCCATGTGCAACACACACACACACACAGGCACACACATACACGTGCACCATGCACTCGAATTTGCTTGGTCCCTGACGTTAAAACAGCAACAACAAAGTGAAGATAAAAGTCACTGTCACTTCCCATAGAACCACCTTTCTTATAACACTGGGGACTTGGGGACTTGGTAGAAGTATTTGCATGAACCACAGAACCAAGTGGTCCCCCGGGGCACGTGTAGGATCCCAGCCTCATGATTTTTGTTTGTTTGCTTGTTTTTACTTCAGTCTTTTCCTATATGAACAGATGCCAAGAAGCAAGCATTGCTGGGGTGACTCGAGGATTTCAACTCTCACCAGGATGTTTTAGCCCTGGAACCCGCTGGAAGGCTGAAGTAGGAGGGATACCTTACCATCCCTCCTTCTAGGTGCCCAGACAGCAGTGGAACTGAAGGGAAGAGGGTGAGAAAGAGAGAAAAGTGGGCAGCTGAGACAAGGACTTTTTTGCCAGAGATGGGCAGTGGTGACGGCTGCACGGCATTGTGGGTATTTGCGAGTGTGTTTAATATCACCACTCGAAATACACACGGAGAACTGGTTAAGATGCTGAATGTTGTCGTTTTGCAGCAATAAAAATTGGGGAAGCCCATAGTAATAGCGGGATGGTTCCGGAGCAGAATTTTACAAAGAGCTCTTAATTGTGCCCTTTCTCTTAATGCTGGATATAATGAAACTCCACTGAGGATGGAGAGCAAAGCTCTTCAAAACCATAAGGCAAGTTGTAGTCTAAAGGAGAAACTCAGAAGCAAGACCGAGGGGGCACCAAGGGGTGTCCTAGCGACCGGTAGAGAAGCAGGAGGACCCATCGGGAGGGACAGAAGATCCTTGCGCTGCAGCTGGGGCCTGTGACTACCCATCCAAGGAGGAGAGAAAAGAGAAAAGGAAGTTAGTGAAGGGGGTAGAGGTTGGAGAAAGGAGGAGGGCAAGCCAAGACGACAGAGCCTGACAGCCCCCATCCAGACAAAGGACTTGGCGGGAGGCAAGAACCCCAATGCGCCAAAGGGGAAAAGCCGGCCCCTTCCGCAGGCAATGCGCCGGGACCACGCGGCCAAGTTTCAGGTCTGGACAGACGAATCTAGCAGCAAGCGGCGGCCGTCTCTGTCCTCCCCCACCCCCCATCCTCCAGGGTCCTGCAAACTGTGACTGCCACCATTCCTGAACCCCCCCGCAGAGGACCCAAGGCTGGGTGGAACCTGACCCTTCCTGCCCGGGCTGCCCTTCGAACGCTCTCTCTAAAGAACAAGTGGCGTGGGGGCCCGACAGCCACGCAGGCCACTGAGCCTTCGGCTCTTCTCTCTGTGTCTTGGGGGTGGGGACGCGGGAAGGGGCTCTCTGGGACGCTTTCCAGGCTGAGGGGGTAAAAAGCCAGCCTGGAGGCAGTTCTCTCTCTGCTACTCTTTGTTTCTGCTTCAGGCGCGGCCTGACTCAGGCCTGGAGGGGGAGGGACCCGAAGTTCCGCTTTGCCAGCAAGCTTCCCTGGTGTGCCCCTGGGAACACAGACGGTCCCTAGGGCCAAAAGAAAGTTCTGCCCTTCTTTAGGAGTAGCTCGGGCCTTGCTTGACGCTAGGTCTGAGCCTTACCGGGTCCTCGCAACGATGCAGTCCTTCCAGGGGAACCTTGCTTGGGGAGAGAATGCCCTTAAATCCATCCGAGGGGACCGGGCCTCTGCTGAGGAGCTGGCGGTTTTATTGGCGGCCAGGACGAGGCCAGTGCCACCACCAACAATAATAACGCCATCCTTCGTTTTCTTTCCGGCAAGAGCAAAGCGCAGGCTCACCACGCTTGATTAAATCATATAATTAGGAATTACTTTAATGAATATTATTAGATTTCCGGCGATTTCAAGAATGCCCTTTTCTTTTCTATGGGCAGGCAGCATAAGCATAATGAGGTATTTGAGGTTATTAATAAAAAACAGGCATGGTCGTCTCGAGGTTCCAGCCGTGCGACTGTGAGATCTTAAGGGCTTTGCCTGCCAACGCGAGCGCAGCAATCCCTGCCGTGCCCCTCGCTGCCCTTAAGTCCTAGGGACCTCAAGCTGCACCCCTCTGTGGCTCACCGCCTCCCACTACTTTCAGGCTAGATACAGCCTACCCCTCCTCTGGGATGGAACCAAGGCGCAAAGAAGGGGTTCCCAGCCTCGAGGCCCTACGGGGACGGGGGTGGGGTGGTGGGGGTGGGCGCTCCAGGATGTAAGTAGATCAGCCTCGGGAGGATGATTTCTGCTTCTCGCTCGCGCAATCCTTGCCTTCAGGGGTGCTGCCACAGCCCTGTGTCTGAGTCAGTCCTTTTTAACCTCGCAGTCGAGGCGGCTTCCCTTGGCAGGCTGTCGCTTTTTCGGCTGAGCCGGGACTTTTCCCAGGAGCTCTAGGGGAATGGCCCAGGCAAAAAGGGAGGTCGGATATTAAGGGAGGGGGGATGCCAGAATGACTTTTAGCAGAGGGCTACCAACAAACTTCCAGGCTGACCTGGGGTGGGCTGGACCGCTCACATACCTAGGGCCTGGGTGTTTGTGTACTAGATACACCAGTGCCAAGCAGTCTCCTACATTTGTCCAGTCCACTCAAGGGAAAGCAGAAACAACCCCAAAACCAAACTTGGTGAGATCATGCTAGGGTGTCACCTGGGAGTCTCCAAAGGAAGCACTGTCCAAGTACACATTGGACAGCCTTTGATTGGAGTTGACCCCCCAGGTTCAGAGACAGAGTAGGCCCCCCAGATCCTGCTCACATAACTGCTGTTGTCAGACCAGGTAAGAAAAAGCACCGATTAGAGCCAGCACCATTGCTGGGGCCAGCTGACTGGGCCTTCCTAAAGGTCATAGCCATTCCTAGTTGAACTGCCAGGTTTTCCCCAAGTTTCAGTGGGTTGTGGGGAACTGCAGAATGAGCTCAGCTTGGGGGAAGCAGACACACACACCCAGGCCACGGCAGGAGCGATTGAGAGCCAAAAAGCAAGACTTTCTCTGTAAAAGAACTCCCCTCTCCTACAATTTGGGATTCCCACCTCCTACTAGGTGACTTTCTAGCCAGGGCCCAATGTGGGGACTCCCTGCCCATCTCCAAAGCACAGAGCACTGCAGAGGCAGGGTTAGAACTGGGGGTTCTGCAGTACTTCTGAAGGTGCCTTGCCTTTCCAGCTGGTGGGAAGTATTTTTCTACTCCCACAGATGAGAGAGCTGTTGAGCACAGCAAGGGCTCCCCAGGAGTTACTAGCTCTGCCTACTTGCCTTTGAAGAAAAAGAAAAAAGTAATGCAGAGCAGAGCAGGGAGTAACCCAAGAATACCAAGGATCTGAAGGCCCTTCCAGTTCAGGGCCCTATCACAGACAATGCTGATAACCTGAAAATCTGGCATTACTTTCAGGGGTGTCTGCTGGACTGCCTGTGGGACCCAGGATCTCATTTTCCCCTTTCCCCACCAACATTACAGTTGGGGGGGGGGTTGGGTGTTGCTATGTTTTTATTAAAATGGAAGAGGCCAACGGAATAATGTAAACTGTGCTAGTGTTTTGAAGGAAGCTAAACCTTCAGAGATGAGGTCTCAAGGAAGGAACTGTGTCACCCTGACCCCCATGATGACCCTGCCACACTCCTGGGGAACAGAGGTTTTGGTTTTGGTGCCCTCAAAGTAGTTCCAATTCTCTTTCTTGCTGATCTTCTACTTGGCAGGAACAGTGACCCAGCATCCGCCTGCTTGTACTGAAACTACCTAGAAGGTCGCCCTTGGCAACAGACAATCCTTGACACTCTCTGAATTTCTCTTCTTGGAAGGACAGCAAACAAACAAAACAGAACAAAACAATTTTCTTTAAAGCCAAGGAAGTTAGGCTTTATGAACTGCAGAACACTTTGCCTTAGATTCAGCCACTTCAGAGCACCCTTGCCCTGAATCCTGCAAATTTTGGTCCTTTGCTTTGGGGATTGGAAGTGGGAAAAACAAAAATAGCACTTAGGGGAAGAGAATGTCTCTTGAGGAGCACAGGTCCTTCCACATTTATGGGCAGAGTTGGGGAGACCTGTTAGATTTCATACATGGAGATAATTCAGTGAGCAGACACAGTTCATTTTAAATCATTCATCTGCCCTCCATTCTGAGCTTAGATGTAAAATATTCAAAGGCTGTTATTTAAAAGAAACAATATCCTTGTTGCTTGTTTCAAGGGTAGATGCAGTATCTGAGCGCTGGGGAGAGCATCTCTGCCACAGACACGGACAAAGTCTACCTTCCATCATTTTATAATAGTTTATAATAAAGAGTTGTTTCTTTTTATTTAATGTAACTTTTAGGAATTTAAACACACAAAAATGCACAGGTTGGAATGGCCACAATTTTGATCACCACACTTGTCAGTAGGGAACATTCATCCATTTCAAATAAGATTATAAATATTTGATACTGTAAAATGCACATTTTATAAACTTAAAAAAAAAAAAGGACAGATTTGCTTCCTGCTAAAAGGCATGTGTTTCACCGACCCCCAAGCAGCAGATGGTTATTCACAGACTCTTAAATTACAACTTCTGTTTTTATAACTTCCTTTTCAGAAGGTTGGCACGAATATGTACAAAGAGAAAAGTGTTGGCGCAGTGAAATAAATTGGTTTAAGGCAAAGAGAAATCCACCACCAGTCCTCAGCAGGCAGCCTACCGCTCAGCTTAGCTGAAAACACCCTTGCCACTGTGCTGGCCCAAGGTGGACATTTGGACACCTTTTTCCATACACTAAACAGAAGACATTGTGGAGTTATATATAATGTGTTTGCTTATATATATATATATATATAAGTACTTGGTGAGGGATATATTGACTATATTTAATTTACACAGTACCACACCTTCAAAAATAAAATGTATATTTTCTTTAAAAAAAAACAAAAAAAAAAAGACAAAAAGTGATAAGAAATGATTATTTACACATGTCCTCTAGGTTCAGGAAGATTCGAGTTCCTTTGAAAGACAAGGTAGCTGTGAGCCCAGCTTCACACAGGCCTGGGGTGTGCGTGCACATGCATACACAAGTATGTACACAAACATGTATTTACCATTCAAAAAATAAGTGAAAAAGAAAAAGGAGGGAAGAAAAAGGAAAGGAAGACGATGCCAACTCGCCAGCTTTGCTCTGCCAGGCCCCAAGGCCGACCTCGGTGGGGGCTTTTGGGTCAGGACTAGCTGTCTGGGCAGCAAAGCCTTCCGGGTACACTCCCACTGCTCCCCAGGCCCCAAGCGTTGCCCACAGTGGCGGGAGAGTTGGCCCTGGCAGGTCACTAAGGGGCTGTGGTGGGACGGGGTCATCGACACAGACGCAAACACACAGTGGCTGCCAACGCGGGCTCTGAGGCAGCTGGGAAGAGAGGCAGTAGGAGCTGGCGTGGAGAGGTGCCTGAGCTGCTGGCCTGCTTGGACTTTCTCAGACCTCACCAAAGAGCTGCGCCTCTCTCCCTACCGCAGCTCCGCCACCAGCCTGGCGCTTCCTACAGCACAAAGCAAGCGGCAGAGCCCACAGACCAAATAGGAGCTATTTATTCGGTTCACAGTCCTGTGAAATGCAGCAATAAAAATCTTTGGACTTCAGCAAGTTGTTTTAATTTTTTTTCTTTCGGGGGGAGGGGAGTGTCCAATGTCCCATAATGGAGTTTAGGGGATTAAAAAAAGGGGGGAAAGAAAAAGAAATATCTGAAATCCCAAACAGCCCCCTTTGCAGAAAAAAATAATAATAACATAAAATTATCATAACCTCTTAAGCATAAAAAAAACCCAAAATATTTTATAGTCAGATTTTTGGATTTTACACCACCTGTAAATTATATGTACATAGATTATTGTAGAACCATAGCTAATACACGGGGGGGGGGGATTTTCACAGATAATGCTGGTATAATCTTTATACACTGGCCCTTTGTTCACGGTTTTTAAATTATTGCATTGTTTTGCAAGGCCCTAGACCTGGCTGGCTGGCCCGCCCGCCCTGCTCGCCCTATTCGCTGTCCGACTTGCCCTCCTTGGCCGTGGTGGAATGGTTGTACAGGCCCTGCGCCATGAGGTGCACCGCCAAGGTGTTCTTGTTGCCCGTGGCTTTCTTGATTTTGGCCCTCTTGTTCTGGAACCAGATCTTGATCTGAGACTCGTTGAGGCTCAGCTCCTGCGCCAGACTCTGACGCCGCTGTTCTGTCAGGTACCTGTTGGTCTGAAACTCAGCCTTGAGCCTCTGCAGCTGCTCAGCAGTGAAGGCCGTGCGCGGACGCTTGTCCTCTTTGTTCGGGTTCTTCTTCTTTGGTTTTCGGGACCTGGGACCTGGTTGGCATGGAGGAGAGAGGGCAGAGGTCACTGGCTGCTGGAGTCCACCTGCTTACCCACGACCCGCTCACCCAAGCTCAAGAGGGAAAAGGACCTGCCCAAGGCCATACAAGGTGGAACAGCTTGAGTCCGGGGCTGGGGGAGGGTGCTATGAACTTGAGGCTGGGCATGTGCCCACTGACCAGAAGGAAAGTGGGGGGTGGTGGTGGTGAAAATGATTGGCAGATTTAGCTAAAGGGCCTTTCACAAACTAGAGGATTCTAATAAAAGCTAGTGGAAGGGAAGCCCGACCAAAAACTTTCTGGCCTTGTTTGCATTGATTTTCTCCCCTTATCTCTTCCCAAGTCTATCCTAGCGAAAGGGGTGAGAGACAGGTAAGAGGAGATGGGACACGATTGAAGAAAAGATTAGGCTAGTGTGTGTGTGTGGGGGGGGGTCTGTCCTCTTCCTTATGTAACTTCCAAGAGGATGCCAAAGGCAGTAGAGTTCAGAGGAGGGGCCAGGGCTGAGCTATCTATCACCTGAGTCTGAGAGGCTGGGTAGCCCAAGTTTATTGTTTCCTTGAAAGACTTCAACGGAACATCACAAGCTTTACTGAGCCTCTTCAGTCCTTCTGTCCAGGAGAGGGACCTGGCTCCTACAGGGCAGGGGGTGCTGACCTTGGTGGCCTATCCCTTTCACCTTCTACCCCAGAATCAGACAACCCAACTGACCTTGGGCAAGAACATAAAGTGATCCTCCCAACAGCTTCCCCACAACCGGTTCTTCTGTTGATCCCACCCTTTCTTTTCTCCCAACGGAGTTGCCAGTGTTTGGGGCAAGTGTGGAGGGTGGTGTGGTCCCAGGACCTAGCCTTCAAAGGGAAAGGGTAAAGTGGTAGGAGACTTTGTAGGGGTCATAGGGTGCGGGAAAGGCCAGCTAGGCCACCAGCTAAAACCAGAGACATTTTTTTCTGGGTCTTTCTCTATGCAAGAAACATGAATTAACATTGTGCGGTCCCTCCATCTAGGCCCCTTCCGCTACAAGCGGAAGAGGCTAGAGAGGGCCGAACCATCCCCCTGCGGGGCCAGTATCGAATGCGCTGTCCTGCTCTGCGGGGATGGTGGAGGAAACTGGCGATGTGACTGGTACAAGACTCCTCCATCCGCTACTCGGTGCAGTGCCAACGCAGGGGTCAGGGGCAACAAGCAGGGCCGTGGCGGGTGAGGACTCCCTCGCCTACAGCCTAGCGGATCCGGGCACTCTTACGGAAGGGCACATCCGAAAGGATCTTTGAGCACCAGAGGACATCCAGGGCTGTGCGGATGCAACCCCGATGTTTTAGGTGTACCCACGGCCACAACACCCGCACGCCATACAACCACCTTCATATCCATGCTGAGGATGAGGAAGCACCCATGGACCTGGTTTACACAGCCGGTGAGGCTTCTAAAAGCACGGGCTGACTCTGGGACCTTCAGAAGATACTAGGACAGGAGGGTGAGACCGCGGGAGAGGCCTAGCCTGCTCAAACCTGACCCCCCCCCCACTTCCGGAGCGGATCTCAAATTCTCCTCGTTCCTTTCCTGGGAAGAAAGGGCTCTGTCCTCCAGTCTCCTATACCCTGGGATTCGTGTTCTGCAACACACACCCCAGCCTCCGCAAACTCCTATTTCTGCGAAAGAACGTCTGAAAACCATACTTTCGGTTCCTCTTCCTGTGAATTCTCTTTTAAAAGGCAAAAACACTTGGGGGACTTAGGGGAAACAGAGCTAAATCTCGCCAAGTGCCCTCTGCCCCTACTTTCTTTCTCAAATGCCCAGGAAAGAAACATTACTTACGGGCAGGAAAGGGATTTTGTTAAGCTTGGGGAAGCTGCGAGGCGAACCACGCGGGCCGTCCTGCAGGATTCCCGGGCCGCCAGGGCTTGGCGCGGCCCGGACTCACTCGCGGGCGCCTCACAAAGCCAAGCGCGACTCAAGGCCAGTCGGCTTTGTGAGCCTATATGTTAATTAAATATTAACAAAGGAGGGAGGCGAGAACAATAGAGCAAATTTCAGGTCTAGCAGCAAAAACCCCTGTATTTTCAGTAGACACGCTCAGGATGCTGCGAGAAGGCAGCCGAGAGTGACTCAGTCTTGCTATGAACACGCTAAAGGACACCCGGAGAACAGCTGAGGACCGGGAATGAGCCGGGCCTGGCTCAGCACGGACAAATGAAACCCACTGCTAATGGCGCTTTCTATCTGCAGGCCCTCGTCTATTGCATCTGGTCGTTTCTACGAGGTCTTAAAAATTATAAATGAATGGAGAAAATTTGTCCGAGACCTCCTCACACCCCCTCTGGAAGCTGCCTCCTTCTCGCTCTTCCTAGCACCATAAAACCCGTGAAGATTCTTTCTGCCAGAGGAATGGAGGCTCTGAGATCTTTGCACCTTCTCCAAGCCGCGGGCTTGCAGGATATTACAGGGTTCCTCAGATAAACTGGTACAGGGGAAAGGGTGCCCAGTTTTCATCGCTTTTTTTTCCCGTAGTTTTTCCTCTGCTCCTTCGCAGCGGTCACACTAGGCCAAGAATAGAGCAGGAGAGCACCCAGAGTTGGAATAACCACTTCTGGGGGGACTGTGGGACTGAGGATAGCAGAGTTTACAGGGTCCAGGAGAGAGAGAGAGAGAGAGAGAGAGAGAGAGAGAGAGAGAGAGAGAGAGAGAGAGAGAGAGAGAGAGAGAGGTGGGGGGGCAGACCGTGAGAGAGACAACAGAGAGACAGATTTCTTTTTTACTGTCCTAGGGTCTGTCTGTCGGTCCAACTGCCTGGCTGCTGCTCTGTGCAGTTCAGTGAGCACTGTGTCTTTGTGTGTGCACGCAGGAGAAAATGAGATTCTTTTCCTCGGTCTAAGTTTCCTGGGAAGCGCCCTCCTAGCCCCGCGGGCCTCCCCTCGGCGGGCTGGTTCCCATGGGCTCACCTGAAGAAGGCCGGTCAGAGTAGCGCGTGCAGTAGACCCAAGCCGGCCAGAGCATGGGCTGCGCGCCCAGAGTGGCACTGGCTTGAGAGCTGTCCGAGTCGGAGCTCACCGACAGGTCACCGCCGCCCAAGCCCCTGGCCTTGAGCGCTCCATCCAAGGAACCCCCGGGGTCGCCGGGTTTTTTAGCACCACCGTGCAGCGATAGCGTCTTGGAGCCGCCTTCTCCGTCGACCACAGGGTCGCCGGCGGCTGCGGAGAGTGGTCCTCCAGCGCTGGGTGCGCACGCCGGGTTCGGTCGGGACTCCCTGGCGCCCAGTAGCTGCTCGGCTCCGCCTGCGCCGCCGCCTCCCTCGGTACTGCCAGCGCCGCCTTCGCCTCCCCTGGCTCCGCCCGCGCCGGCACAGCAAGTCCCCGCGTCCTTTCGGCGGCCGAACTCAGGCCGTAGGATGTTATCTATGAAGAAGTTGGTGATGCGATGCGGATGCTGGTGGTTGCCTGGCGCCTGCAGGACCGCGGGCAGCATCAGAGGCCGCCGGCGGCCGGTGTCCGAGTCACTCGGGCTGCTGCCGCCGCCCGAGCCGCCGCCGGGACTGGATTCCGGCTGCCTCTGAGCCTCCACAGCCGTCTCGCTGGACTTGGAATCCTTCTCCTCCATGCTTCACAGAAAATCCCAAACCGCCTCTCCACCGGCCCACCTCCAAAGAGAGACCCGCGGCTCACAGCGAGCCCCGCGCGCCCCTACCCAGGCTAGTCCTCCGAGCGCTCGAGCGGTGGCAGTGGCCAGGGCTGGAGTCCTACAGGTCTCCGGGCGCGCTCGGAGCCAAGCCACTTTCGGATCCACGGAGTGCGTTAGCAAATCACCAGTTTCCCGGCGGGCCAGGACTCGGGACAATTCAACGGAGGCGGGTCCGGGTCTGGGTGACGCACCCGGCTCTATATGGTCACCGCACTCCGCCGGGGATCCGGGACGCCCGTGCGGCTCCGCGCTCCT
Source organism: Micromys minutus (assembly GCF_963924665.1). Lineage (NCBI taxonomy): Eukaryota > Metazoa > Chordata > Mammalia > Rodentia > Muridae > Micromys > Micromys minutus. The sequence goes on from NC_137958.1 coordinate 8,033,372, forward strand.
CTTGGTGGCCAGCAGCCTGGGGATCCGGCGCCGCCGCCTCGGCCACCGCCGCGCGCATGCAGGCAGCGCGCCGCCCGCGCTCACCGCCGCTCGGGCCCGCTCCGGCAGCCACCGCTTGGCCGTCGCCACCCGCCGGTCCCAGCCGACCCTCGAGGCTGCGGGGCGCGGGCTCTCAGCGCGCCCGCAGCCGCCAGCACTCACATGGAGGCCCGTGGGCCCGCGCTGCGCTCCGCCCGCCCCGGGGCTCCCCGCGCCAGGCCGCCGCCCCGCTGCGGGCCGGGGCGCCCCACGGGCGAGCGCCTGCGCCCCCGCTGAGCCCCGCGCAGCCCCGCGGCCCGAGCCGCATGGGTGAGGGGCGGGAGGCCGGGCCGGGCAGGGCCTCCCGCGCTCCCTCCCTCCCGGTCCGCGCGCCCTCGCCGCCTCGGCTTTCACGCGGGCTCGGGAAAATTTCAGGCCACTTAGCGCAACCTGAGACACTTTCACTCTGGATTTTTGTTCTTATTTTTAACAGAGCCCCCTCAAGTGACGTCGCGGGCCGGTCTCCTGGACACGTGCCTCGGGCCAATGGCCGCCGCGCCGCGCATCCACGTGACGCGCCGGCGGCAGCTTGGTGACAGGAACCGCCTGCCGCCCCTCCCCCTCCCCCGCCTCCCCTCCCCCCCTTAAAGCGGCGGAGTTCGGGTTCCGGGCGCGGGAGTCTACAACCCAGCCAGATCCGTCGCTGAGTCTGTCGTGCTTACTCGCACTCCTTCCATCTCCTCTCGGTTAGAGAAACTGAGGAAGCTTGTGACAGTCCCGCCAGGACACTGCTACGCCTAAGTGGACACGCGCCGAAAGATCGTTATTTTTTTTTAACATTCCCATATTGTTTACGGTGGGGTGAGATCCCACAATTCCTTGCACAAAAATGCATAAATAAGATTAAATGAGCTGCCTAGATACAAAGGGAGGTTTGTGACCTGCTTTCCTTGCTGGTGGAGGGGAAAATTGTCACTTACAGTTTACTTTGACTCCCCGGCATCAAGCAGTCCCAATCTCCAGGCAGGAGCATCGGTACTCCTGCAGACTCCTACTCGGCGTCATGGAGACGCATGCATAAGGAAAGATTCCACCCATGGACAGTGGCTCCTCCGGAACCTCCACGTAGATCTTTATCTGTGCGAAAATACACTTTGTCGCCCGTTTAAGGAAGGAGAAATAAAGAGGTCGTTTGAGAAGGGTTAAACATGATCTATTCTAGAAGTGAGTGATCACTGCTTAGCCAAACCACCGAACCATTCACCCCTCAAGTGATCCTGAATACAGTGTATACACACACACACACACACACACACACAGAGAGAGAGAGAGAGAGAGACAGAGACAGAGACAGAGACAGAGAGACAGGGGGGGGGACAGAGAAAGAGAGACAGAGAGTCAGTCAACAGGACTCCAACTCCTATACTGAGCCACCAGGCCGTGGATCTCATTACCTTTGTCTTAAACCATCTAAGCTGGTTTTGTGAGGCTAAGTTGAACGAATAGGAAAGCTGTGACAGGTGGGGGCCCCAGTTTGTTTTCCCTCCAAACTTCTCTCCAGTTGCTGACAGAATGTCCCTTCTGTATTTTCTTTACCCTACATCCTCCAAGGTCCTTCCAGTTCACTTTTCTCTCCCCTAGCAAAATACTGGTTACTGCAGGTTCACCTGTGGGGGAGGGCTTTATATGGAAATGTATTAATTTTGGAAACCTCCAGAAGGGCAGCTGAGGGGGCACAGGAGGGCTGACATGATATAAAAGTTCTCAAAATGCCTAGGATCACATCAGGTTCCTTGCTGGGTGACCGGCCCCAGGCTGCTGTTGGCTACCATACATGAAGCCCAGGTAGTCAGTCACCTACAAGGAACTGCCAGGTCCTGATGAAGGCATGGAGGCCTGCCAGGCTACCTGGAGGCTGGCAGTTGTGTCTGGACTTGGGCATCCACACTTCATTGTGCACCCACACTTTATTGTGCACACACCTGGCAGGTTTCAGCAGGGACCATAACTCCCAAGGGCTGCTCCAGAAGTTAGCCCACACAGACACCCAACCCCAGAAGATTGAGGCTCAAGCTGCTGGAGGTGGTAGGTGTGAGCAGGTGCTGGAAACAGACCTGGTATATAAGCGGAATGGCCATTCTGTACTTATGGGGGAGGGTGTCTCTTCCTGGCTCTATTTTTCTCATCTGAAGGGGTCCTCATCAAAGTTTTTGACTAAGAAAATACCTGCTGGGTCCTTCCTAGGTAAGGGACAGACAAGGCAGAGAAAGAAAGATGAGAAGTCTGGAAGTCTACCTACCTTCATGAACATGGCACCCGTGAGTGGGTTAGGGAACATCCTTATGAACAAAAACGTTTGAGACTTGAACTCTCACCAGCCAGTGAATGGACGTTCTGATTTCTCCTTGTCTCCTAAACTGGACCATGAGAAGGATTGTCAGAGCTCCAAGATTCCTGCACTAATTTCAAGTTCGTTTCCCTACCTGTCCCATGAAAACAATTAGGCTCTCGCCTGATGTGTTTTTCATTTCTTGGGAACCTCTGCCCCATAGATTGCTCCAGCTTTGGATAAGCCCAAGAGACTGGACTCCGCCCTTTCTCCTGCCCAGACTCAAATTCAGGGCTTCAGTGGAGACCCTGAAGAACAGACCTAGGCTGGTCCTGGTCCTGGTGCTTCTCCCCCCCGCCCCCTCCCTCCCTCTCCCTTCCTCTTTCCCTCTCTCCATGCACAAGTCCAGCTAGGCCTAGAACACAGGCAAGTTCTCAGATTGCTCCCTGGAAGGGAGGGGCTAAAGGTAGGAGCAAGAACAGAGAATCCAAAAAGAAATCTCGAGGTGGCTGTTGGACTACCCAAAATGAACACCCCAAGAAAGAGTTACCCTTAAGAACAGGTGTCAGGCAAAGAGCCAAAGGGCGGGGACCCTTTCCAAAAGTCAAAGCTGAAGTGAAGGTACTTGACTCCGTAGTGCACTTGGGTCGGGGAAATTTCAAGTCTCACAAACAGCTTCCTGGCTTTCAGGAGGCTTCTAGTGCGTTTTGAGGGTTCAATCTGGCCTTTTGCGTTTCCTGGGACAAGGGCGGGTTGCTTTCTGGGGGTGCCTTTGCCAGATCTGTTCCACCCGGGGTCTGAGATGTGGGGGGGGGGGGGGGAGGATGCTAGTAGCGCCGTAGCTTCGGCTCAGACATAGAGCTCGCTCGCAGGCTCTGCTCGGCTTTCAGTGCCCCATGGCCGCAGAATTTAGTAATGTGTTAGAGAAACAAGCAGCGGCCATCTGCCCCTCTCGGAGCGTTTCTGGTGGCTCTGGCCTCAGAACACCGTTTCTGTTCTGCGTGTACCAGGGACCAGAAGTGGGCCCGCAAAGCACCCGCTTCCATGGAACTCTGTTCCGTGTGTCCGAAGCTAGCGGACAAAGAGAGGCCTCCGAGGGCACAAAGGGGAATGCAGCGTCCACACAGCGGACTTAGTAACTCTGAAGAGGGTTGCAATTGAAAGCCGCTTCCGCTGCCGCGGATACCGATGCCTGGTTGCATCCTGCCTCACGGGCTTTTTGTTTGGTTTTGTTTTCCCAAATCTGGAGATAAAGCCCCAGGAAGATGACTTTCTTGGCCCTTCTACCTTCCAGCACTGACCTCCCTGTTCTAGGTGATGTGCTAACTCCAAGAGATAACGAAAGCAGTGGGAGCGAGGTATTCATCTTTCGTTCGCCAGAGCCGGCGACGCAGCTCCAGAGAGTGACTTCTCGCCCCTAGCAAAATCAGGCCCGGTTAGCCAGTCTTGCACCCTGGCAGAAGTTAAGGCCTTGGGTGGGAAGTTAGCCAGTGTCAGAGAAGCCTCCATACGTGAGGCGAGTAGCTCTCAGCTTCTGATGCTGCTATTGCGACCCACTGTCAGACAAAGAATGGTGAGGAGGACAAGGGCAATGGACATCGAGGTCACGGCTTTGTGTCTGAACTCACCTGAGAGAGGACTGGCCTGAAGAGTGTGATCTAACAGACTGGGGCTAGACAAATCTGAAAACCCCAGAAAGGAGGAGGTTAAATTGCATAGAAACCGGCCTGAAAAAGGTGCTGGGCCACCAGGCCATAATCTGCCAGATCCTTAATCTTTGTGTCTTGGACTTTTTAGAAGCACCCTGCGGGCCCAGTAGAGCTGAGTCTGTGGGTTGATGCTGATAAAGGGTAGGCTCCTGAGTGCGGCACAACGCTACCCTATCAGCCTGCTACAGCAAGGCAGAAACATCTGGGAAAGCGGAGTGGCTCAAATAGAGTTCCTTGGGTATGATGGGAAGGGTGTGTGTGTGTGTGTGTGTGTGTGTGTGTGTGTGTGTGTGTGAAGGACCCACTGAAGGCATCCTCCACATAGGGAGACAGTCGGGAGAGAGCCAAAAGGAAGACGCATTGGGTAGGCAGACTTCCAAGGCCAAGTGGAGGGAAGCAGAAACCACTTCCAACCAGTGTCTCCTGCAAATTGCTTCAGGGAGGACCTCCAAATGACTTTGCAGGTGCTGGTACACCCTTCCCCACCCCCACCCTGGTTTCCTTGGTTTCTCCTTGGCAAACCCGACTTCCTCAAGTCACCTTCAGCTGCTCACTTTCTTACCCGAACTCTTCCTCTACTGCACTGCTAGTCTTCATCACGGCCAAACACGGAATCTAGGGCTCACTGCTCTGAAAGCTCCGCCCACAGAATTGGGCTCTGGTTGGACCTTCCACACCTGTCACAATACAGGGCATTTACTGAGGTGTTAAGAAGTCCAGGGATGATGGAAGTTCTGCAAATGGCATCCAGGAAGACAGTGGCACCAAGTCTAGAGACTGTACCCTTAAGCTTGGTATGCAAGGCGGCCCTCTAGGTATAGTCTGAGGTCAAAGAGCATTCTTTTCAATCCCAGATCTGTACAGATGGTGAATACCCACCTTCTTCCTCTTTGTCTTAGAGAGGGGGAAGTCTGAGTTCACCTTACAGAACCTTCTCTTCTGGCCTCTTCAGGTGTTACAGAGAGACAGCTTTCTGAATGATTTTGGAAATATAACATTATTACTAGAAGTACAAGTTTAACATAACCATCTGGGTGGGCCCAACAGCTATTTGGATACTAACCTCACTAGAAGATGGTACCCAAACATTATCCCCTTTACCAAAAGGAACATCACTGAACTGTGCTCATCTTGCATGGACTTGGTTAACTGGAGGGAGAAGAATTTTTAAATGAATAAATTAAAATAATAGAATTAATGAATCTCGCGCTCTGAAATGTAAAGATGTGGCTAAACTGTGTATTCAACCCAACATTTCACATTTGTTAAGCTGTTGTGGAATTTCTCTGAGAGAGACTAGCAATTGGTAATTTCTTTAGTGTACTTTCATTGAATTGCACACATACTCAGATATGCTGTGTGTGTGTGTGTCTCTGTGTGTGTGTGTGTGTGTGTGTGTGTGTGTGTGTGTGTGTACCCCTGCACCCAGGCAATTCCGGTGTTAACTTCAGAAGCAAACGCTATCAAAGCGTGGCGACCTTTTTCAAGCACAAAGTCTCGGTCTTGACCTTCATGGACTCACGCAAATGGTTTCCAGTGTCACACCTCTAGTCCCTAATGTTTGTCAAGGCCCAGCCTACCCTGGCCAGATGTCCCATCTCACTGCCAGCAGGAATGAAGAGCCACCATGTGCCTCTCAGTGCGTCCGTCACCTCTTTACTCCCATGGCTTTAACCCCAGCTTCAAGGAAAGCAAAACCCAGAGACGATCTCGGATCTCCACTGGAGTCTCTCCGCATTGAGATAATTTTATGTCCGGGTGTTTGTGGATTTTGTGTGTCTCTCAGCAGTTAATCCCATAAGACAAACAACCTCCGTGAGGAAGACAAGCGTGAGCAATTCTACACCGTTTGGAGAATTAGCACGGCCTGGAGAAGGAAATGGGATATGGCAAGGATATCCCGAGTTCGTAGCTAATGCCCTCACATTCCTGAGGATTTTCACTCCCCCATCCATCAGGAGCAAGAAATGCGAGGTGTTCTAATTAGCTGCCCATTTTTGGTTCACACTCTGCCTTGCCAGGGCTGACCTTGGAAGCCCTGCGCAGCCTCTGGGTTGCAGGTGTTGGGCGCCTAGGAGGGGATCCCTCTAGACACTTTCCGCCTGGACCCAACAATGTTGGGTCCTAAAACATCGTAACACATCCACAAAGCAAAGCACAGATTTATCAAACAAAAGCCACACACTTAAGGGCACTTAGTGCTTTCGGCCTTCTACGCTATATACAAGTTCAGCAGAGCCTCTGTCAAAGCAGTCCTGACTGCGGCCTGAAAACTCAGCGCTAGATGCTGTCTCTTTGGATTTGGAAACCTAATCGCAGGGGTTTCCTCCTGAATCAGAGGCCAAAACGGATTTGAGTGGAAGTCCCCCAAACAAAAACAAAAACGTGAGTGTAGGCCAGGGCCTGAATGCAGCCCAGTTGCAAGCTTGTAGCCCTTTGGCTCCGGGAAGATTTTTCTTTCCATGTTAGCAAACTTCTGGAAAACACAAAACCAAGCGACAAAAGAAAAAAATAAAAGACCCTGCTGTGTGAAGGAGAGCTCCCTCTCTGGGGAGCCAGGTTCTCGCAACCTTCCAAAGTGAGGGTGGAGTGGGGAGACCTGAAGGCGCCAGGCTCTGGCCCATCCTGGGTCTTGGCTTGGGGAACGAGCGCACCCCGCCCCCTGCGGCACGCGCAGCGGTTCTCTCTACAACCGGGAGCTGGAGGAGGGGAGCCCCACACTCCCCGCTGTCCTCTGGAATGACCCAGCAGTTACAGAGCGGAGCACAGGGTTCCTCTGGCCAGCGGGGAGCCTGAACCGCCCGGACTATGGGAAAGTTTAGCCCGGTGAGCTCGTGCAGCGCCCATGAACAGGAGCTGGCTTCTTGCTGCTAGGGTGGATGGCGGTGCGTGTGGGTTGATCCAGTGATCCAGCCTCTCCGCTCCAAATTAGAAGTCTCTCTAGAGCACAGCGGCTCTTTCCGGTCTCTTAATTCCCACCTTGCCCCATCTCTCTGCTTTACCCTGTTGCTTAGGGGAACCTCCTCGTTGGAGCTTTTAGTGTCCGACTCCTAGGACGGCATTGAATAATTTATTCCAAGAATGGAGAAAAATCAAAATCCTTGTAGCTATCCACCATTCACTCATCTGCCCCGGGCAGCAACTTCCTGAGCAAGCAGTTAGAGAGTTATTCCTACTGACTTCAGCGAGGTACGGTACGCAAAAAGGGAGCGATGGGATGGGCACGAGGGTCTACACTTGCCTCCTCTGGCTTGAAGCGTGATGCAGGGGCTGAGCCTCCTAGGGAGGAGGAGCTCCAGGCGACGCCACAGCCAGAGCCAGGCAATCAGAACTAAGGACTTAAGACACTGTTTGGCTCCGGAGCTTTTCCTTGGAGGCAAAAGCCAGTTCTCCTCCCCCCTCGCCCCAAATCTCGTGCCTTGAAGGCCTACTGGAAAAGAAGGATGCGACAAGAATGAGGCCCTCCTCCCCTCACAACCCTTCCCCCCTCCCCGCACCGGGAGGAACCGGTAGGTGCGGATTTGTGAATGAACTGCTGAGCTCTTCCCAGCTCACAGATCAGAGGGCTGTGCTCGCCCCACGGACGTGGTCCAATGAACGGCTGCAATAGGTGCTTAGCGACAAAGTTGGGGCCACCGCGCGGACTCCGCGGTGCTGCGCTGCTCAGGGCGGGACAGAGGGTGTCTGAGCAGAGGCAGCAACTTCAAAGCCTCTTGTCAGGGCTCAGGGAAAGAGTGGCGCTCCGGGGTGGCACGGTCTGCTGCCCCACCCACTCAACACCAACCTTGGTGTCGCAGAACTCGCTGCACCCCACCCCAGTCCCCCACCCCCACCGCGCATCTTTGAGTTCTCGAGATCCTGGGTAAAGGCTTATAGCCTGTGACCTGATCCGGCTGCTTCCGGAACGAAGGTCTCCATTCGCAATAGCTGGCCCTCAGCACGAAGTCGCACCTTTAAAATTAACGTCATCTAGTGTCCTCTTGCTGGAGGAGGGTACGGAAGGAGCGGACACCCACACCTGCCCCTGGTGCAGACACCTCCTCCCCACCTCTCAGCTGAAGGTCCGGCTGCCTCTTTAGAGAGGAATCGATCCGCCTATCGACCTGAGCGCGCGCGCACGCGCCTTACCAGGCAGGGCTCTTTTCCCTGGCCCCGTTGGGTCTCGGTGGCATCCGAGTCTCACACCTGGGAAGAAATGTATCCCTTGTAGTAATTGCCTCCTGAGTACCCTAGCGTGCAGATTTTAAGTTTGTGTGTTGTTTTCCTAAAGAACCTTGGAGAAGGTGGAGGCAGGAGTGGGAGGGGGGGGGAGGAGGGAGAGGTCAGAGGTTAGGAGGGATTACGGATCGGCGCCTCTTCTCATCCTCAGTGGCCCAGAGGGGAAATCACTGTAGCAAGGGATTCTGACACCTCGTTAAAAAGCTATTGTTTGGGAGGAAGGGTTACCATCCAATGAAGACACAAGATAAAGTCCAAATGACTAAACATCTGGCTGGATGAGACAGGGAAGAAGGACCTAGCCAGAAAGGTATGGGCAAGAATACCCACGGGGGCAGAACGCTATTTTCTGTCCCTTGGACCCATCAGGGCAAGCTTAGCTCCAAATGTAGGAAATGGCCACCCTACCCAGGATCGAGCAATCGAGCCTGATTAGGGTTTTTGCTGGGCAGGGAGGCGGACGACCTGAGCTTGGCTATGCCCCGCCCCCTTTCCCAGCGTGCCCCACCATAAATTCTTTCCGCCTGCTAAATCTTTCTCCATCACTTCCCCAGCCACAGGAACGGATCAGATGCTGTGGCAGCAGAGGGGAAGGCAAAACACGCAATATTTTATTTTATTTTATTTTTGTCTTCTGAACTTGACCACTTCCCCCCAGCTCACTTCTGTCATCCGCCCAGAAGGTGCAGGTCCTAGGACTTCCATCAGGTCACTTCCCACCCATTTCTCTGAAGCTGCTTCAATGTGGAGTTGTCTCTGAGCCTCCCCCTGGAAATTCGAGTCCGGTCCCCTAGCCCCCAGTGGCCTTCGCAGTCTTTCCCACTCACCCTGCTGCTCTGACACACTTTTTACTTTGAAGGTCTGAGGCTCCACCCCCTGCTTCCATCGGTTTGCCCAGGCAGTATGATCTGATCTTGCCAGTCCTAGGCCTGCAAACCACGTCCTGGGATGGAAAAGTGGGAGTGGAGGGTGAAGACGAGGTGTGGGGGTTGCCCCTCAATCAAAGCTTTTTTCTGGTGCACTAGAACATCTTCCTTGTGGATCTCTGGACACAGACTGGTTTAGAGAGACCATGACAGATGCCCAACTTGAAGGTATAAGCATGTAGACTGGTTTCTGTTAGGCTTACCATTAAAGGTGGACTTCCGGAAGTGGGGTGTGGATGCATGCAGCAACGGGGAACAAACACACTGAAACCTCTTGGCTTCTTTTTGTTGTTGTTTTGTTTTGTTTTTCTAGACAGAGTTTGTCTGTGTAGTCCTGGTTGTCTTGGAACTCTCTCTCTCTCTGTAGACCAGGCTGGCCTCTGCTTCCCAGGTGCTGGGTTTAAAGGCATGTACCAATGCTGTCTGGAACATTTTGGCTTACACACTTAAAAGTTTATGTGGATCTGAAGGCACTTTTAAATGATACTTTTAAGATCATATGTGCTGGAGGTGGAGAGATGGCTTGGTGGTTAAGAGCACTGACTGCTCTTCCATAGGTCCGGAGTTCAAATCCAAGCAACCACATGGTGGCTCACAACCATCTGTAATGGGATCTGATGCTATCAGAAAACAGCTACAGTGTGTTCACATACATAAAATAAATAAACAAATCTTTTTTTAAAAAAAAGATCTTATGTGCATTGGTGCTTTGCCTACATATAGGTCTGTGTAAGGGAGTCAAATCCCCTGGGATTAGAGTTACAAATAGCTGTGGGTCCTGGCAATTCAAAAGGTCTTCTGGAAAAATATCCTAAATTGCTGAACCATCTCTCCAGCCTTACAATACCTTTCACTCTCACACAATATGTCTTGGTGAGCATTTGTTTAGTATTCCAAATAATAGACACTTAGTCCCAACAGTGGAGTAATATTTTTTTCAAATTTTTGATCACTTTTTCATGGGCTGGCTTAACAGAAGACAGTAGACTCATCACGTCTGCTGTGCCACTCGCTAACACACAGGGAGGAGATCCTGGCACATGTGTAGCCGGACGGCACATGTCACTTTCCAGGTCAGATAACAGTGAGCTGATATCTGTTGCAACCCATGGCCTTGCACATGTGACGCAAGTGCATATTCTACCTCGGAGCAACTCACAGCCCTTTCTCCGTCTTATTGTGAGACAGAATCCAAAGTGTCCAGGATGACTTGGATTTGTTAGCCTCCTGCCTCAGCTTTCCAAGGAGATGAGGTGACAGACTTGAGTCACCGGAACCTGAAGATGCATCAGTGGATCTGGCTCCCCGGCTGCATTAGGACCTCCAGGCCTCTCTTGCACTCTCTGTGGCTCTTTTGTAACCTCACATGCATGGAGCACCCTGAGCAGGCAATCACTCCTGTCCACGGCCCCTGTGCCTTTGCTCATTACTGCTCCCCACGGGGGCTTCCCCTTCTTCCTGGTGCTCTCAGGGGCTGAGACTGGCAGTATTATAGCCAGGTGCATTCTTTTCTTTTTAAAAACACAGGGTCATGCTATATAATCTTGGCTCTCCTGAAACTCACTGTATAGCTCAGCCTCCGTCCTTCTGCCTGTGGCTCCTAAGTCTTGGGATTAGGAGTTTGAGCCACCATGCCTGGATTCGATGGTGTTCTTATGTATATATACATATATACATATATACATATGTGTGTGTGTGCGTGTGTGTGTGTGTGTGTGTGTGTGTGTACCTGTGTGTTCTTGTGAAAGCCAAAGGCTCAAGTAAGGTATTTTCTTCTATTGCTCTCTACATTACTTTTATTTATTTATTTATTTATTTATTTATTTATTCACTCATTCATTTGAAAAGGATATTAGTTTTAAATAAACCTCTCTGTGTGGTTTTAAATCACCAGGATTCATGCACCCTTAACACCTTTAATCTTCTCCTTAGCTCTTCTGTGGAAGTCTGGCTTTCATGATGATGATTTCCGTCCCTAGAACTTTGTAGTAGCTCAGTTGCACCACATCACTGGTGGGGGCAGGTCTATTCTTACCTTGGCCAGCATTTACCTAGGTCTGCTCCTTGACCAATGTCCACAGCTTATCCATGTAGACAGCTGGGCAGAAGTGCTTGTTTCTTTTGAAGAGCTAACACCTCAGACCAACTTTCCCAAAGTAATAGGAGGAAGAAAAACATCAGGTTCTCAGAAACACCAAGAAGCAGTTCACTCTCCAAAATGGTTTAGGGAAGGGAAGGAAGGTACTTTCCAGTTCCCCAGATGACTAGAAACCCTGGGGTGGACCCTGGGTCACTAAGTAGATTCAGTTTACAAGGTCACAGGAGCCATGATTCTTGCTCGGTACAGGTGAATCAGATGAAGAGGTCAGAACATAAGGGAAGATTCTTGTCAGAGCGATGGCTCTGATGGGTGGGAGACTCCCCGCAGGGTTGGGGTAGGGCAGGAGGTGACTGTAGAGAAGCTCTCTGAGGAGTCAGAGTTTTGGGAACAGTTGGTAGTATGGAGGAGTTCCAGGGTGAGATGAGGGCAAAGTTGGCAGAGGACGGGCTGGATGCTCAGAGGGTACTTCTGATCGAGCGTAAGGACTTGAACAGGAGAATCCAGGAACTTGCTGACCTGCTAGTCTAGCTCACACAAGAGCTCTGGGTCCAGTAAGAGACCCTGACACACACACACACACACACACACACACACACACACAGAGAGAGAGAGAGAGAGAGAGAGAGAGAGAGAGAGAGAGAGTCAGCAGCTGTCATCTTTCCCACTTTCTCCCCAAGAAGCCCTGACCATCATGAAGAACCAAGTTCTTGCTTCTAACAGCTGCGGAGCTATGAAGGCCAATGACAAGTGTATCCTCAGGAATAGCCTGGACAGATCTCCACCCCAGGAGAAGGAGAGCTCTGAGGTGATAGATGACCTGAATCTTAGATGGTGTGACAGACAGGCGAGGCCAGGGTGCAGAGACATGGCTTGCCCTGCATGCCTTCCCTGCAGAGGAGACAGGATGGCCAGCAGTGTAGGCCAACAGGTCGGGGAGTTGGATCCAGGTAGATGGCAAATGAGATCAACAGTGATGACCCAGGGAAGATCCATCAGCCCAGGGGACATGGGCAGCTCCCTCTACCTAAGAGGATACACTTGCCACTGGCTTCTCTGGTGTTCACGGTGGGGACACGTGATCCAAGGACTTTTTATCTCAGCTTCCTCCTTTAAATGGAAGTGTCAAGAACAAGTGCCCGGGTGAGCCAGTGGTTTTATGGACAGAAACGGTCTGCCTGCCCACTGATCCCTGAACTTTCAGTCAAGCCAATCTCACATCTTGCTCCGGGGTCAGGACCCCCTCAATGCCTGTTAGGCCAGAAGGTCAAATCATCTAGTGGAAGGCTCAAGGCAGCCTGAGTCCAACCTGCAAAGGCCCTTCTGTGTAAGATGACAGTCACAGGTTCAGAGGTCAGGGAATAGGCATTGTCACTGGAGGTCATCATTCTGTCTACAGAGATGCAGAGGCAAGCGTGTCTCTTTGAGCCTGGCTTCACCTGTCTCCTTTGTCAAATGACATGGGATCTAGCTGGGAGCTGTCTGTACTCGGGGGTGCGGTTCTGTCTGAGGGGTCTGTAGCGCTTGGCAGGAATGTTCTGGGCATGCCTTGTCCTACAGCTGCTTCAGGTCTTCTGAGTACCCAAGCCAGTAGCCAATGCTGATAACCTCTGACCATCAGAGTGATTCTTACTAGGTGTAGAGAAGGGGTTACTCTGAAAGCTAGATGTTAGTCTCTGAAGTCCCACTGCATCCTGAGTGCTGAACATACCCAAAGAATCTACACTTTCCCTTGGTTCATGCTATGCACACAAAGATCTAACCATTGCCGTTCTGGACAGAAGCAGCTTGGGGTTGGGAACCTTCCTGGGCCTGTCTGTCCACCTCTGCCTGTGGATCCAGGAGGAGCAGAGTCTTCTGACTTTGCCTACAGCAACTGTGCATCTGGTAGACCAGGAGTGGTAGTGGTTGGAGGGAGTTCCTGCCTTAGCACAAAAGCAAAGGGAATGCTAGCCAGGGGGCATGAGACTGTCTCCTGTAGTGCTCCAGAGGGGGCCATCCGGACTTCTACTCAGAAATGGTATCTCCTGGTGGGCTTGCTGATGTCAGACCAGAGGTGGCAGAACAGAGAGCACTGGGACTGGATGGGATGAGAGGGGAGTCAAACACTCACCAAGTCCCAATACCCTGTCTAGGCACCCAGAAGGAAAATCTATTGTAGGACTCCCAGGAGTGATTCTGTTAGGATGTCTCATGCTCAGTGGTCAGAGTGAGGGGACATTTTGTAGGCTAATTGAGCTTTGCCCCCAATTCCACCCTCTGCAAGGAAAAGATGCCTTATTATTCGATCATCAGAACATGCTTTAAATAGTACCCCCTTCTCTTCCTCACCCATCAAGCTGGGGTCTCCATGGGTAAGATGTTGCCCTGGGGAACAGGCTCCCAATCTACATCTGAAAAGAAGAGTCCACAGAGGAGCTGGTCTCCCCACCAGGGATGGAACCTGCTTCCATTTCATTTCCATGTGGGGGTGATTCTCAGGCTGTGACAATTAAAAAGAAGGAAAACCCATTTGCATTTTTCCTGGGTGTAATGACCTTCCAAACCAATGTTCAGTAGTCTCATTTAAAACAGTGGCGTGCGCAGTAGCATGAATAATTCAACGGCCCCGAGTTCTCCCACGCACGGGGGTTAAAAACCTTATTTTTGACCTAGTTCTAAAGTTGAATCAGTTCGTGTAATCTCATATCCACGTGGCTTTCATTCTGTAAGGTATATTCTGTTTTACTCAACAATCTCATATCCTAAGTAAACCGAGAGTCAAGGTTTAGACACATAAATTGGTGAAGCAGAGACTTAATTTGTTTTACGTAACCCGAAGCCTTAAACTTAATTAATTTTCCGTTTGGGGCACAGAGGAGCCTACTGGTTCAATGTGATATGGTTATAGCCAATATAGTAATAATATCCAGACAATGAGAGGGATGGGTAGGCCCTGGGGTCCTGACCTCTCAAAGTTGTGACTCTGACCTAGGGTGGGACTTGGGTGGTCAGACTGGAGGGCTGAGGGTAGATTTAGGATTAAGGACTGAGAATCTTTGCAGGAGGTCTAACACACAGCAGGATGCTCTTCACCATGCAGAAGGCTCTCCATGAAGGACTGTCTGTGTCACAGATGGTGTACTGTCTTTACCAGAGCCTAAAGTTGTCAAAGCGGAATTTCTGGGCTGGGATTGAGGAGTTCTATTTTAAATGTATTTCCCCCGCCCCACCCTGCACAGTTCATGGCCCATTAGAATTGACTTCCTGCTTGAGCTGCTGTGTATTAGGAAGCAGGGCCGCTGCAGATGCTGCTGTGGTGATACACTGGAGTGAAGGCTCAGTGGATGGGCAAGACAGGGCCGACTCCATCTTGAAGCTGAGCACTTCTGATCACCGGCATAGAACTCTCATAAAATGTGGACTGTAAGCACTTCATCATGGAGGAAGAGGATGTCCTAGAGGCTCATGGAATTCTTGAGAGGCCCTTCATGGTCCCCGGGACTCTATTTTACCATAATATAAGAGGTAAGGCTTCTCAGAGATGCCTTTGAATCTCCCCCATTCATCTAAGCAGACAGCAAGCCTGTCTTACACAGAGCATTAGTCAGAGTCCCCAACCAATGGAAGGGATGTGTGTCACAAGAGGGTCTACTAGACGGGCTTACACAGTCGGGATTGAAAAGTCCAATGGTGGCTGTTTGAAGACTAGAGATGCTGCCTAGTCCACCGAGCTCTAACATTCCAGTCTGTTGCTGAGAGCCTGGAGGATTCCTGCAGACCTGAAGAGGTAGCATCTCATAACAATAGAGGACAGGACCAGCAGAAACAGAAAGGATGTGCTCACCAGCAAAGGCAGACAACCCGCATTCCCTTGGACCTTTTCATACCTGGACAGCCCTGGAAGGGAGGATATCCTCACTCCATCAATCCTTCTGGGAAATGCCTTCTAGACCTGCTCAGCAATCAGTCTCTGTTGGTTCTGGATCCCTTTGAATCAGCGATTAAGATTAACCGTCACAGACAAATGCTTTCTTTGCTCCGTCAACGCCATCATTATCTGCAGGGAACTGACATTTCTTTAACTATCTCCAGGATCTTGAGGCAGAGTGGTGTCCTTTTAATTCCAGGGCCACCAGACTAGAGAGTTATAATGTTATGCTCCATAATTCAGTGCTATCCCAAGACGAATGCTGGAAGGCTGTCCTGTTAATATGTGTGCTGGCCAGTGGAAGTCTGGGCGCCCAGTTCAGACAGTTCCTGAAGAAAGCAGCATTGTAGAAGACACCAATTTGTCCTCACCTCAAGGCTTTTGTGTCCTGCGACATACCAAGCGTTTTGTCTTCTGCCTTGCAGTATGTGGCTTGGGCAGCTCCTGCCCAGAGGGTGTCTGAGTCCCTTTAGCTGTGGCTTGACAAGCTGCATGAGGTGAGTATCAGGCTGGTCATGAAGTCTGTCTGTTTTGGTCAGTTGATGACAGTTGATGGGGTCCCCTACATCACTTCTAAGTGGCTTGTTTCCTTGTAGGATCACTGGTGAGAAAGGAATAGTTACAGAGCACATTTTGTTCTGTCAAGAAAAGAATATCTACAAGTCCAAAGGAAACTCGGGCATAGAATAGTAAAATGATACTGAGGTCATAAAAGCGTGCCTGTCACTAGGGGCAGAATGGACCAGGATGGCTGAAAGGAATCAACCAGTTGCAGGACCCAATGACATTCCAGGTCACTGCTCAAATCTGGTTGTTCTAGAAGATGGGAAACAGACTGCAGAGCTGTGGGGTGTCTTTGTGTTTCTCCTGCCCATGCTCTCTGTGCTGATTAGTCTTTGTTAACTCGACACAAGCTGTAGTCAACTTAGAAGAGAGAATATTCTCCATCAAATTGGCCTGTAAGCAAGTGGGCGGGGGCATCTTCTTGATCAGCGATTGATGTGGGAGGGGCAGGCCCATGGTGAATGGAGCAATCCTAGGACCTGTGGTTCTGGAGTGTATACAATTAACCACATAGAGTGATCCATGAGGAGTAGGCCAGTGAGCAGAGATCCTCTGTGGTTTCTGCTCCAGCTTCTGCCTCCAGGCTCCTCCTGTGTGTGGGCTCTATATCCTGGGGTCTTCCCTGCAAACCTCAGGTGGACTTGCCCTGGAGCCTACCTAGAGGCCATTTAGAAACACTCCTCCCCAGTGGGGCTCACAGGAGAAGGGTTCAGCCCCGTGCTGGGCTGTGCGAAGGCCCTTCAGAGATTCAGAAAGCTGTGGAGCACATGATGGAGTCACAGCTCCTGCAACCCATGGCCTATATTGAAGTGTGAAGACACTGTCTCTCACAGACTTCCAACTCACTGCCAGAAATACCCAGCACGGACAGGTAGGCCATCAAGGAGCAGCTGGACTGCTGCTGTCAGGAATCAGTGAGCTTTGCAGACGGCTGTGCTCAGGACCCTCCAGCCCTGACATGCTGAAGCAGGGATGGGAGAAACAGGGAAGGGGTGGAGTGACAGGGTGTGCACTTGCTTGCCAAGTCTGGCTAGAGGCCAGGCAGCATCCTGAATCATCAACACTGCTACAACTGCAGTCCCCAGTGAGCGATGGCCCTGCTTCCTCGCTAGATCAACCCCTCTGATGTACTTTCTTCTCTACAGCCAGTTCTGGGTTGATGACCTCTGCTCAGGCCAGTTGAGCCACTTGCCAGCAGACATGGTGATCTGGGAATACCCAGTCATGCCCTGTTCTCTGGTACCCTGCAGAGCCCTTGATTCAGGACAGGCACCTGCTGTGTGTCCATCTGCCCAAATCTGCTGGATGTAGCCATGTGCATCAGTTGCCCAAGGCACCTGTGGCTCCTCTAGAAGCCCTGACTCCTCCTGCATGTTGTCCCCATGCTCTGAGCAGTCCTTCACAGGACAGCTCCTGAGTACATCTTTGTACACCTCTTCCCCTCCAAATCTGCTACTGCATTTTCAGATGAGGAAATGGAGGCTCAAAGGAATGAGGTCACTTAGCTCATAGGATGGGAGACTGGGTTGTGAGCACAAATCTATGTGCATCTCTCCTTTTGCTATGGAGTTGGGGCTCCAGACAGCAGAACTACCATCTTCTGTCTTACCAAAGCCTCCTAGAGGCTTTCCCCAGATGAGCTACATCTCACTGCAGGGCTCTGCAAAGATGCCCTGATGATAGCCCACAGAAGGTTGCCTCTGTGAAGCATTTGGGAAAGGATTGCATGCCACCCAGGGTGGAGAGGTTGCTTGCTGGCAGGTGGCTGTGACCAGATGGTCCCCGGGGCTCAAGGAGGCAGGGATGATGTCTTTAACCTTAGCATCTTTCCACCCAGTGGCGCTGAAGATCATCACAGATGCTGACGTGCGCAAACTCTGACATCTTAATTTCCAGATGTCGAGTGTGGATCTTGGTTGAGAATTATAGATCGGAGGCTCCAAGCATCCTCAGCACTAGCACTGGTAACGTGTCTGCCGAATCGAATTAAAACCAAGCACAGCAAGTCCCCCATGACATAAGATGCGGCAAGTGAGCCTGAGGTGTGAAGAGCGCCCAAAGGATGTTGGTTTCCAAACACGCTCTTGCGTTTTTCTTACCAGCACAAGAAAGGCTCTGTGAAGTCCTGCCGAAGGGCCCTGTCTTGTCCTTGTTACAGCCGCTGCTGAGAGCTGCCTCACCTGTGGATGGGACCCTGGAGCTGTTGTTGCTTCACATGTTCTTCTTCACGTATGCTGTCTTCTGCTTCACTTCTTCCAGCTGGGGTCCAGAGCACCCCACACTGAGCTCTGTTTGAGGAGGGAATACTGTGAAACTTCAGGGGACATGCAGTGCTTCTTCTAGAACTCTTGGCATTTTCATTCCTTTATGGAACACTCCATAAAGGGGGACTGAGCATCACAGTGGGTTAAGGGCTCAGAAGATTACCTGCTGGTCCCATGGATGAATTTCCCAGCAAGGCATAGTGCCACCAAGGTCAGGGGTACCAGGGGAGAGATTCTCAGGGGAACTGTGGGAAGGGCTCACAAGGGAATTATGGGAGGCATACATAGGGCGGTATGTAGAGAGATTATCTGTGTGTCGTATGAATGCATCGCCTGCTAATTTAAAAGCCTATGGCCTACAGCTTAGGCAGGAAATGGGAGGTGGGACATCTAGGAGGAAAAAGGATTCTGGGAGAGAGCCAGGCAGGAGATTCCCTGGGAAGATGTGAGGAGACAGACACCCGAGCACAGGTAACCAGCCATGTGGCAGAATGTAGATCAGAATAAATGGGGTATCATTAGTTCTGATCTAGTCAGAGCACAGTGTAGCTTTATGGCCAAGGTATCTGCGAATATATTTTGAGTCTGGGTCTTATTTCTGTGAGCATGGGCTGGGAGGCAGAACCAGGCCTAACGTCAGCAGTGGTGAGTGGTTCTAACTACCTTTTTGGTGAGGCCTGGGGGCTAAACATCCACCCCTAACACATGACATTCAGATAATGTCTCTACCTCAGGTTTCAGAAGCCACTCTGTCATGAGTACATAGAGCTGTGCTGGGCTAGATGGTGACCATCAAAACCCACGGGACAGCTTTGCACCAGGTTCCACCCCCAACAAGCAATAGACAGCACAGGGTCAGACCACACCAAGAGTGTGAGACGGTAGATGCCTTGATTTGTTGGGAGCCTGGGCTCTCTGTGGATGTCATGATGGTGAAGTTATGGCCGTGGGCATTCCCTGAGTTCATTGTGTGCTACACAACAGCTTATTGTCCATAGGTTGCTCCAGCCTCATCTTACCAGGACACTGGTCATTTTGAGTGTTTAAGATACTTACATTCGCAACTGGCAAGTCAAAGTCTGACTATATCCCTCTGGCCCAGAGCTGGAAACCTCAGCGCCCTAGGTCTTCTGCATCTTTAGCCTGTTTCCTGCAGCCCTTCCCACAAGGGCTTCTCCTGCAAGAGAGCAATTCTGGCTAGCGATTCGGAAAGCCCAAGCCTGCGTGTCTGGCGCTGGCTGCACATGTGCTGCAGCTGTAAGTGGCTCAGACCCGTGAGGGTGGCAAGTCTGCCATTTCCACCTTCCATGTCTGTGTGTCCTAGCAGAGGTGACCTGGGGTCCACGAGGTGTGGCTGCACACTGGACTGGAGATGACAATGTGGGGTGGGGGGATGTGTTGCAACGATAGATATATCTGTGATTTCAGAGAAGAGGACGCTGGGCCATTGTCTGACATGGGAGCAGCAGGTGACCAGTGAGGGCTGGGCTCCAAGTCTGAGGACTGGACAACTTTCCCAGTACTGGAGTCTCTGGGTACCTTTGTTTTCTCCCCTTAAGATGCCTTTGACCTGGAGCTAAGGTGCATCCTAGGTTTGTCAGGGTTCTCCAGAGAAAGAGAAGTGTGTGTGTGTGTGTGTGTGTGTGTGTGTGTATGTTATGTATTTATTACAAGAAATAGGCTCCATGTTTATGCAGGGAAAGAAGTCCCATTCTTGTTTATTTACAAGCTAAAGACCAGAAACACTTGGGGGTCCATTCCTGTCCAAGACAGAAATGCTGAACAGTAAGTCCCAGGCACTGAGCTGAATTCTGGAAAAGGCCAGCATCCTGGACAGAACACTCAGGTGGAGTGAACCCTCTAATCATAGAGTGAATTCCGATTTATTGTCCCATTCAAACCTCAGTTGATTGGCTAAGTCCTTCCTGTGAGGGAGGCATCTCCCTCCACTCAAGGCCTGGTCCCAAGAGCCTTTCAGGGAACTGTCCTCGGCACTGAATAGTGCTGAGCCAGCTTTCTGGGAAGTCCAGTCAAGTTTATGCAGAAAATGAGCTGCCATAAGTCCTCTGGGGACAAGCAAGAATGGAGGGCTTAAAAGGCACCATCTGCAGGAGTCCCTGAAGAGCGTGAAGAGGACTGAAGAGAAGTGACTCTTCACGGCAGTCATCTGCTGGGAGTTTAGAGCTCAGGTGATCTTTCTGTATGTTAGAGTTGGGCAGTGGGCAGGAGAGGCGGTGTCATTCCCTGACCTCACGGAGGTTCTGTGTAGAAGCTGTCCATACACACACTGCTGTTGTTTCAAACGCTGAAGCTGAACCTGCCCCACCGGAGTGAAGCAGGAAAGAACACATGCACCTTTGCTGGGAACCTGGAGACGCTTTCCATCCTCTGAGATTTAGTTTTTAAGCCCTGCCGTGGCCCCCTTTTTCTACGGCACAGCTGCCATCCCCTTTGCTAATTCTCTCTTTCGCCTCCACCTCTCCGCTCTTGGCTTCTGGGAGCCTCTTTCCTACTCTGAGCCAGCAAGAGCTTTGATAAATCTATCAGCTCTAACAACCTGGATTCAGGCCACTTCTCAGATGAGTGGCAAATCTGCCATAAAGTCCTTAGTAGTAAGGTGCGGTGAGTTTAAGGGTAATCCCCGGATAGTTATTAAACTGAAGGTTTTACAAGAAGAAAGGTAGATTTTAAAAAATGTGATGAAATTCCTTTAACCAATATCCCCTGTCCTGGTTTGCAGGATTCTAGAGACCTGCTAAGGCCCCTGTAGCATCCAGCCCCATCCCAGCCCAGTGCTGTCCTGCTGGTTCAGGATAGCCTATTACACCTGGGAACTCTGGTCTCATTGCATCAGACCTCAGTTTTGAATCTAGTTACTTGGCTGCTTTGGGACATGTATAGGAAAGTGGGTAGGCACCATTCCATATGTGTATGCACATATACATGTGTACTTTATGTATATGCATTTGTGTGCTTATATATCTTTGGCAGAGTATGTCTCAAATGTACAATGTATGCATACATTTGTATGCCTGTGCACATGTATATCTTGGTTGTAAGCATTGCATAAATATGTAGATGGGTATATTTGTGCATATACAAGCATATATTCATATATATATATACACACAGATATGTACATATCCATATGTATATATGCTGGTGCACGTGTTTCAGCTGTATGCCTAGGTGCATAGAAACATAGCCACATTCTCCCTGTGGAGGGTAGAAGGAGATTCTCTCATGCAGATATGATTAGCACTAATAGGATCAGGAGGCACAGCTTCGTGTGTCCATATGGGAATCAGAGCCCTTCCACCCCCTGCTCCCCTGTCACCTGGAGCCTGGGGCCCAGCCTTCCACTGAGATGGGATTGGCCAGTTGGCACCATTTAAGGGTAGATTCTGGCAAGCTAGTCCCCTGCCTCAGGTAGACGTCCACCTTCAGCAAGGCCTTAGAGCAGGCTTTAGATGCTGTTGGACAGGGAGCCATGGGTCAGATGGGCCCAAGGCCTGGAAGAAACAGGCCAGTAACAATCTCATAGCAGCTCCCACCAGTTCCTACCAGTTCAATGCTTTAAAGAAGTACCTCCTTCTAGGTACTGTCCTGGGACCTGTGGCCTTTGACTTACTGTGGTTTTGAAAACAAAGCCTCAGAATCCAGGCTTTTTTAAACAAAACAAAACAAACAAACAAAACCTCAAAAAACAAACCAGGGTTGCCCTGTGTAACCCTGGCTGTCCTGTAACCTGCTTTGTAGACCAGGCTTGCCTTGAGTTCAGAGATCCACCTGCCTCTACTTCCCTAGTGCTGGGATTAAATCTATGTGCCGCCTTCTTTATGCCCACTGGAAGGCTAAGAACGTGATCCCTGATTTTTAGTGTGGGTTAGAGGGATGATAGGAGACAGGGCTATGGCAGCCTTGCTAGGGAGAAACTGAGGCTCTCCAGTTGACCCTGCACAGAACCCAAAGTCAGGGGGACTGTATTAGCACAGAGTCAATGCCTGGAAGGTGTGGGAAGCTGAGGCAGCCCCGATCAAATGAGCAGAGTAGACAGAGTCTTGAGTGAGTGTGCACAGCCATTTCAATGACCCCAGTGCCTCAGAGCCAGGGGAGTGGCAAAGACTTTGCAGGGCAGGCTGGGGAAGGTCCACCACTTCCCTCCTCATGGAAGATGGCAGCTGTACACAGTAAACCTGCCTCCTTGATTTGGGTGTATGAAGTAAATGCTCTGTGCTTCCAGGGTGTCGCTGGTGTTTCCAACAGAGTGCACAACTGGATTGGGGCTTTTCTGTCTGTGTGTCTGTGCCTGTCCTTTCTTGTTGTCCTGTCAAGTTTCCGGGACTCAGCCATCTGGGGTGTGGCAGGAAGGGGCGTCAAATACAGGTGGAGGGAGACAAGAACAGAATGTCAGTACAGCAGCCAAGAGAGTGGAGCTGACAGCGGGTCCTCGTGCAGGGAGAACGTGATGGTATGTACATATTCTAGAGTAGGACCATTTAACAACCCCTTGTTTGCAAAGGATGTATGGCCTTCAGGGAATGCCTGACTCATGACTGCTCCATAGCCTGCCACACAGCCACCCTTAGCACTATCTTTGAGGGCCTGCAGTCACTGGTTCCCCTGGGCCTTCTCTGGTGGTCGGCCAGAAGTTTAAGCTTCTCTGACTAGGCCAGCATGATGTACCATTAGCCTTCTTCCGGATGGGGTCAGAGGCAGGTAGGCCTGGCTTTGAGACTCTCCAGCTGTAGTTCTAGGAACGACTCAAAAAGAGATATTATCAGAGCAATTTCCTCTGCAGGGCCAGATGGAGGTAACTCCTGGTCAAGTATGTGGGGGCAGGAAGGGAAGACCTGCACCATGGCTTCAGGCAGGGTCTCTGCCACATCCCTGCCCTTTGAGAGTGGGAGCTGATCAAACACAGACTATGCAGACATAGACTATTCCCATGCTTGTGGGGACCCCTGGGAATCCCAGAGAAGAGCAGAGAGTAGGGTGTCTGCCTTGTCTCCCTTAGGACTCCTGGCACACAGATAACCATACACCTCTCCCAGGGGAGAATGAGCTGTGAGGGGAATCAGAGAGAGGCCCAGGCTCAGCCACGGAGCCTGCCTGCTTCCTCGAAGTCCCAGCTGCAGAGATTTGCACTCAATGACCAGTGGAGCAGAATGAGTCTCAGGGGCCATGAGGCCTTCCGGTCCTAAGGCTCCAAAGGTCAGCTACCAAGAGCATCAGGCTTGTGGACTTGATGCGGGCCATGATAATTCTCCTCAGATAAGGCTGCTCCCAAGAACGGAGAGCACTTGCAAGCTTGGATGCATATATAGCCCACACATCCTCCACACAACCAAAATGGCAGGTTCCCACACACAGTCCCACAAGCCCTCACATTCACACCCAACCAAATCCCTGCAGGATCCACCTCATACCACCAGCAGAGAGCTGCAGCCCCATGGCACTCAGCCAGGATGGCCGCATCTGTTTCTAGATGAGTTCAGATTAAACATGTAGTCTTTGGGGTCTGACTTCCTGTTTAGCTGTTGTGCTGGGATGGGGTTCCAGCACATATAACCTGAGGTCTGGTGGACAGACAGACATCCTCTCTCTCGGTGTCTCAAGTGGGGCTCTGTAGGCCAGGAGGCAAGGCTGGTGGGGGGCAGCTCAGCTGAGTCCACCATGGCCACTGACGTGCCACCATTGCGCCCACTCTGATGTTCCCAAGGGATGAAAGGGTTTCGCCACTGTCTGGCTTCTGAGGGCACCCTGTCAAGGCCATGCAGAGGCTGAATGTTGTTTCTGCTGTTTGTTCGAGAAAGGCAGAGTCTCAGTGTGCACCCCTTGCTAACCTGGAACTCACTATATCGACTAAGCTAGCTTTGAACTCACAGGGCTTTTGACTTTGGGTGGTCTTAATAATATGATTAAATGATGTCTGTGGATCAAGTAGAGAGTAAGGCACAAGTTAAAATGATTGATGCTTATAAATGAGATAAAACATTATAAATTAGTATCATCGTCACAGCCGATGCCATCCCTGGTTGGTCTTTTTTAGAGATTGGGATTTTCCACATCGGTGATAGCCTTTGTTTTCAACTTGATCATATATAAACTCTCACCCCCAGCCACTCTTGAAGTGGCTGTGTTATACTGTCTTGGGGAGTAAGTAGATGTAGCCCTTGTCCAGGGGAGTGTCATCCACATGGGAAGGTAGGAGGAGCCCATGCCTAGGGAACCCAATGGAGGAGTCTTATCTAAGAAATGCCTACTACAAAGTGAGGTTGAGAAAAAGCCAAGGCAGTAACCCTAGGGTTTCTCCTATAGAGTACTTCCTGTATGCTTTGCAAGTTTATGACCACTTGAGGACACAGAGGCTCAGAGGGTTCACACAGGACACCCACACAGACAAGGGTGGGTGTCATCTTACCCACTGACTACCTTGCACCCAGCTATTGAGTGTTGAAGGCTTGAGGCAGTTGAATGCCCAGGTGATGGCTTTGCCCCCTCCCCCACTGCTGGGCTGAGCTGTTGGTATAGTTTGACTTTGCTGTGCTTCTTGGGTTTTGTCAACTTTGACAGAAAGAAGAGTCACCCAGAAAAGGGACACCCCAGTTGAGAAATGGTCTGGGGCCATGTCTGCGGGACATTTTCCTAATTAATAATTGATGTGAGAGCCTTCAGCCCACTTTGGGTGGTGCCAACCCTGATTAGGTGGCCCTGGGCTGTGTAAGAAAGCAAACAGAGCAAGACATAAGAAGCAAGTCAGTGAGCAACTTTTCTCCACACGAAGTCAGGAGCAGACAGAAAATCACAGGCGTGCTTACTGAACAGCTCACTTTCTCCACTGTCATATATCCAAAGCCCTAAACACGAAACGGGTCTTCTCACTTCAAGATTACCTGAGGAAATCCACCACAGGCACGCCCACAGCCCAACCCAATCAGGACAAACCCTCATTGAGACCCTTCCCAGGGATTCTAGGTTTCAAGTTCCAAAACTACAGGCACAGAAAGAGACTAGCAGCAGTTCTCAATCTGTGGGTCGTTACCCTCCTGGCAACCGTCCATCTTCAAAAAATATTACAATTCATAACAAAAGCAAAATTACAGCTACAGAGTACCAACAATTTTAGGCTCGGGGGTCACCACAAATGAGGAACTACAGTCGCAGCATTGGGAAGGTTGAGAACCACTGGCCTAGAGAGGTGACTCCATTGTGAGGAGTTCTTGCTGTGCTTCGAGACCAGAGCACCACTCTGGGCAGCTCACAACCGACTGTAACTCCAGCTTCAGGCAATCTGATGTTCTCTCCTGGCCACTGCAGGCACCCAGACAGATCCACATACACACACAAATTAAAACAAACGAAAGCCCCTAACCATCACAGTGGTGACTCCTAGAGCTGCCTGTCTGAGTCCCTAGCTCAGCCCAGTGACAGGAGGTCTGAGGAACATGCTTGGTATGAGAAAATCCTGCAGGTCACACAGGATCTCCTGAAGGCTCTGGAGCTAAAGACAAAGGAGGATAGCACAGCTTTGAGGTATCTTTGAGTAGCTCTTGGAGGGGTGCCCAGAGTGAAGACTGGGTAGGGCTTGGGTCTTGGAACCAACCTCATACCAAAAAAAAAGGTGTCAGGTCCTAGAAGCAGGTCCTCAACAAACAGGTGGGAGCCTGGAAGCCATTCAGCCCCGACAAGGGAGGATGATTGTCCCTTCGGATGGCCCAGCTACCCTTGTAAATTCTGCATTCTTCTTCAATGTCTGACCATTGGCACCTTAGGGGCCTGTGAGAGAATATATCAAGTTGTTGTAGCTTTGAGGAGCTGGGAGGCTGCAGAAAGCATGGAGAAGCTGCAGTACAGTTGGCTACAATGTCGAGAACACGAAAAAACCACGACAAGCAAGAATCATCTGAGAGGAGGAATCCTCAATTGAGAAAATATCTCCATAAGATTGGGCTGTAGGTAAGCCATTGTGCCATTTCTTACTTATTGACTGATTGGGGAAGGCCCAGCCCATTATGGGTGGAGCTACCCGTGGGCTGGAGGTTCTGGGTTCTATAAGAAAGCAGGCTGAGCAAGCCACGAGAGCAAGCCAATAAGCAGCACCCCTCCATGGCTTCTGCATCAGCTCCTGCCTCCAGGTTCCTGCCCTGACGGCCTTCAAAGATGAACTAGGATGTGGAATAAGTGGAATAAACCTTTTCCTCCCCAACCTACTTTGATCATGACATTTCGTCACAGCCACAGTAACCCTGACTAACATAGGGGGGTTAGGGTATTGCGTGACGTCTTGTTTACTAACCTCGACTTCAGTGATCTTTCCCATTTTCCACTGAAACCATTTAAAATGACCCTTTTGTGAAGGACAGAAGCAGCGTGGTAGACCTGGCAAACTCGCCTGCCCACAGGGGCTGAGTGTCTCTTACAGAGCCAGGCCACTCCACAGCTGAGTCAGCTGCAGTTCCCCATAAGAGGAGGAGAGGGCAGGAAGAACCAGGCACTTAAGACCCAAGACTAGAGCAGGACCCATGAGTGCAGCCTGCCATGGGGAAAGTATGGGCACGGACTTCAGAATGACCTTGAAGTCCTCAGCTGAGATAAGACAAGAGTGAGTAGCTGCTAGAAGCTGTCACTCGATCCCTCATGATCCAGTCACCTGGGTCCTCAGCTGTTCCTCAGGAACCTGGCAGTGGCCTCACTGAACTTGTTCTTAGAGGGAAAGGGAAAAAGATAACCAACCTCCCCAAGTGTTTAGACAACCACAAGAGCCCTTGCTTCTGGAAAGATGCTTGAGGCTGGTGCAGAAGTCACTGTTTTCAGACAGTAGGGACCTGTTCCTCAGACTCCAGACACTCGGAGAGTGTGAGATGCCACCTTGGTTCTCCTGATCTTCACATCCAAGAGCTCTCTGCAATCCCCACAAGTCAGGTGTCCCCATACCCTCAGAGGCCTGTGCCACTAGCCATAGACATTTCTCAGTAGCTGTATGAAGTTACGCTCTTGGGAGCTGACAGCAGCCTCCGGGCTGGCTCTTTGATCCTCCTGGTTCCTGACATCTTCAAGACACAGAGCTTCTCAGCTCCCTATTCCCTGGTTGGCAGTGGCAGGTCTCCACACAGGATGTGGCAGGGTAGTAAAAGCGGACATGGTACACATAGACTGGGCAAATTGTTACACACACTCCCATGGGCTGGGTTCAACTCCTCTGGCTATGGCCAAGGAATTGGGGACCAGCTACCTTTCCTAGGACCTGCTCCATATCTTCTTGCTCTCCTTCTCCTGGGCCCACTCCTAGGTGCCAGTTAAGATGTTCCTAGAACACCTGTTGGGGGATGTGAGGCTAATGGAACCAGAGAGCCATCAGTTCCAGTGGAGAGTTGGAAGCTCATGTTCACTAGCTGGGCAGGAGTCCTGAGAGCTGCTGCCTATTCTGTGACACAGAGGAGGGCCATGGTTGTATCCACAGGGAAGCATGAATAGGAGATGCCCAGTAAGTCAGGAGCCTATCATTGTAGAACCAGGAGGTGGGGAGAAGTCATGTAGGGAAGTGAGACAGTGGTAGAGTGATGGAGAGGCCAGGAGAAAGAGAACCCTTGGTGCTTGAGGCAGTTCCCAAAACTGCCTGTGGTGGATGTTACTGTATTCCCCAGGCAAACCAGGAGTTGGATGTAGATATAACCTCCTATGAAGGATTGACTCACACAGCTATGGAGACCGAGAAGGCCCCAGCACGTCTGTTTGCAAGCTGGAGCCTTAGACTAGCAGAGCTTGAAGCTCTGAGAGCATCAAGGTTGATGGTGTCCATCTAAGTCAGGATAGACATCCAAGTCAGGACAGACCGCCAAGGCACACCTGAGCATCAGAAGCCCATGAGTCAGGCTGAGAATGAGTGGAACCTTCTCCTGTCTTTCCATTCTTTTTAGCCCTCACACTCAGAGCATCCCCACTGGTGGGGCTTGGACTGTGGACATGGTGGAGAACTTTGATGGGGGAATTCGTTCTGGGGTATATGTAAGATGAGACACAATGGGCATAGGAGAATGGGAGAGATGTATTACTCACAGGTCCCAGAGAGGCTGGGGGTGCCAATGGGAAGCTGGTGATCATTCCAGAAATGGCCTGCAACTAGCCAGTGAGTACAGGACAGAGGTGAACCAGCAGTGGACCCTGATTTACTGAGACCCAATGGGCGTCTGGTTCTCGGATGCCAGTGGTTGGCACGTGTACCAGTGGTTGGCACGTGTAAGGAAAACACATCAAGTGGAACATATTTACACAATTGACAAAGTCCCATGTTGGCTTTCTTCTCTAGCATGCCTGGATCCCATAGACCTCAAATTAGACGAGAGGGACAGACTCGCACACAGCCAGGGGACGGAAGCAGAGCTGCCCAGATTGCCCTGTGGAGACCCATGGGTTGCTGGGGCCAGTGTTCTAGGCTCTGTCATAGCAATAGAAGACTGATCCATTATGTGACCTCTGTTCCAGGCCTCATGGCACTATCCGGATAGCCACTACTGTTAGTGTTAAAGGGGGGGTTGCTTTTAGGGGAAGAAAAGCAAGAAAAGGCAAACAAAGGCAGCAGGATTTTATCCCACAGTAGTGGAGACCAGAGGAGAGCTTTTGCACAGGACCAGAGACCCTCAGGCCGAGGTAAGTGAGAGAGAGGAAGGATGCAGAGAAACCTGTGGGAAGCTATGATTGTTGGGTTAAATCCAGCCCCATCCACCCCTTCAAAGAATCTTCCCTTTTGGTTTAACACTGTACTGACATCCTAAATTCAGAACCATGCCATAGGGTTTTTTTTTTTTTTTTTTTTTTTTTTTTTTTTTTTTTTTCAGCTGTGAGAGGTGGGTTCTCTGGCTTGGGGCTCTGGGGTTGAGGAGGCATGGCTGCTGAGCAGCCAGCCAGGCCTCCATCCTTTTCCGGGTGTGTTAATCTGGCTCTCAGACTGGTGCCAACTCTTCCAAGCCTTGGTTCCTCCTCCTTCTCTAGCTTCAGGGAAAGCAGAGCCCGAGTTAACTTCTGAAGCCACGCAGAGAATGCGGGAGGCCACTCCAGGCTGGATTAAAACCCACTTTCATGGCAGCTGGCTTCCTGACAGAAATACCACAAGCCAGCACCTGGCAGCGTTTCTGGGCTGGCAAAGTGAAAACTTTTGATTTTTGTGCAGCTCACACGGTGGAGCCTACAGCATCATGCAGCCCTGCTGTGTGACTTGCATTGTTGAGTGGGGCTGGTGTGGGAAGCCCTGTACCCTGCTCTCATTTGACCGCAGCTAATGGTGCCGTCTGACGTTCCAGGGGAATTTGAACCGGGCACCATCCACTTCTGTCAGTCACAGCTCAAGTCCACCCGGGTGGTGTCGCCAGGAATTCTGACCCTCTCCCTTCCCACCTGTCTGTTTAATTAGAGCCATGCTGTCATTAAAGTGCTATCAGCTGCCCTGCACAGAGGTATAAAGTCCCCGAATTTTTAGGCTTAATAATTGAATTTTAGATTAGAGGAATCTCCACTTAAATGAGGAAATGTATTGTCCTCTGCAAAAGAACAAACGGAGGTTGACTCAGCTCATAGTGGAAGACACCAGCAGGCATGGAGGTGTCCGAAAAGCAGGCCAACAAGATTGCTCTGTGATTAAAAGTGCTCGTCCCACGAGCCTGATAGCCTGGGTTTGAGCTTCAGAAGCCACAGTGGGAGAAAATTGATTTCTGAAGGTTGCCCTATCACCACCACACGAACACTGTTGTACGTGAATGCATGCCTGCCTGCACATGTGCATACATGCACAATAATAATAAATGCAGTTCAAAAGCAGGCAAGTAAGCAAGGAAAGCAGGCTGACAGTGGGAGATACAGCTCGTTTGACAGAGTGCCTGCCCAGCGTGCAGGAAGCCCTGGATCCGTCCACAGAGCTGCCTCACACCTGTAATCCCAGCAGAAGCGGAGGCAGGAGGATCAGAACTTCAAGGTCATCCTTAGCTATATAACCAGTGTGAAGCTAGCCTGGGGTGCTTGACACCTCGTCACATCCTGTCTCAAAAGAGAGAGGAAGGAAGAACGGGAAGGAGGGAGATGGCCAGATAGAGGGGTGAGTGGGCCAGACTTAGCATGTCCTGTACATGGGCCACCTCTGACAACAGGGCTGGAGGAAGCCGTCTAAGAGGAAAGTCCAGGGGTCTTGAGAGATGGCTCAATGGCTAAGGACTGCTCTTCCAGAAGACCTGGGTTCATATCCCACGACCCACACGGCAGCTCACGGTTGTCTCTAACTCCAAGATAGGACACGTTCACATAGACATTCAGGCAAAACAGCAATGCACATGAAATAAAGATAAGTAAATAAAAAAAATTAAAAAGAAGCAAAGTCTAAAAGACTGGAAGGAAAGACTGGAGTGGGGGTGCGATAGGGTTAGCAGGTGGGGGTGGAACTGGAGTGACGCTTACCCTCTCTCCGGGCTGAGGCACTAAGAAAGCACCACCCTGATGTGACTCATCTCCTCTGGGTCCTGAGAATGCCTGTAGGGGAAGAACCTAAGAACTCAATGAGTGAGCTGTCTGAGGAGTGGACTTACAGCAAAGGTAACTTTGGAACTGCAAGAGTACTGTGTGACATGGGCATTCACTGTGGGCCTGTGTGAGCACTGATCTCTGTCTCTGTTCCCAGAGCTCAGTTCCAGCTTCTTTCTTCCTGTGCCTTTACCCATAAGTAGGGCCGACAGGATGGGTAAGCAGTGTTGCCTCCAGGCCGTTTGTTCCTGGAGAGAATCACGTGCCTCAGCTCTCCTGGACTTCCATTCTTCTCTTGGAGCGAGAGCACAGCACCCTCCAGTCATACAGGGAGCCCTGGGGCAGCGGGGCCTGGTGCCTGGCAGCCTCAGGAGCAGAACTGCTGCCCTTCACCTGTCATTTGCTGCTCTGGGATGACTTGGCGGGGAAGGTGTGCTCTCAGGGTGAATTTTATACTGTTTCCTTCCTCCTCATAGGGGCCTCCTGAGGTGAGAGCTCTTATTTGTCCCTGCATAGGAGGAATGCATGGTACCCAGAGGTAGTGAATAGCAGGAACAGACTGGTGCCCAGTGCCTAGCTCCGGAGTATGACTGTAGACAAGGGGCTGATATGTGTACACTACAGGCCTGACACTGTGCAAGGCTCTGGGAATTTGGAACAAGGTCCCAGCATGCCCTCACTGACTGTGAGAGAGATGCAGGCTTCCTGGGTAACAGTGCCCAAGCATGGTAGGTGTGTGGAAAAAGATAAAGAATGTGTGTTTGTTGGGGGGGATATATTCTATGGAGGTGTGGTGAGGTGTGGGGGCAAAGAGGATGCCTCTGGCAGAGCCATGTTGGGCATCCCTTCCCCCTGAGGGACCAACATTTATTCAGGGCATGGGGGGAGGAGTTTAGAGGAGGGGGGGGAAGAAAATGGAGAGAGAAGTAACAAAGGTGTAAGGGCAAGAGAGGAGAGCAAGAGCAAGAGATCAAGAGAGAGGAGGGGGCAAGCAGCCCCTTTTATAGTGCCAGGTAACTGTGGGGCGGAGCATACCTGGCTGTTTCCAGGTAACTGTGGGGTGGGGTTACAGCATCCTAACAGTAGGGCAGGGAGCCTTTCCTTCTGAGCTGAGGCCAGGTGCCTCCATGTCCCATCCCTCCTCTCTTCATTAATAAAATCAGTCATCACTCCTTCGAGAAAAACTCACCACTGGGTAAAATTTGGAGTTTCTTTAACTCTATGATTATGCAGACACCTGATGCATGCTTGTCTCTTCTTGGAAAATTCTAGAACCTTCAGATATGCCTTCAAGAAGCAGGCTAAAGAGGTATGCTGGGGTGTCCTGTAGGCAGGAAATAAGGGGCGGGGCCAGAGACCACAGCAGAGAGGCTGAAGGCTCTGGAGGCCTGCTACAGTGGGTAAGGATATAGAAGATGAAGACTGAACAGCGGGAGGCCAGGGTGATTGGCTGAGGCCTAGATGGCATTCAGGAGGCCTAAGTTCCAATCTGCCTCCAGTTCACCAGCTGCCCAATACTTGGTGGGCTCCAGTTTCCTGAACCTCAGTTTACAAAGGGCTACCAAAGCAGCCATGGGGTATTTCCACCTATACCTTTTAGGTCTCAGTTCCAGGATTAGTGACAGTCACTGCTGTTTGGATTCCCTCTGCCACCTGCAGCCAAGATCCCTTGGTCTTTGAGATAAATAACTGCAGGTGCAGGATTTGGGCTTAAAGGGTAACTCTGTCTTTCCTTCTTCTGCCCTTCCTTTCCCTTCAGGTGTGAGGTGTTTCTGCATCAACTCACAGAGTCACCCGAACAACGCACAGGGCTGTGTCTTGATAGATGTAGATTCAACAGCTAGAAAACTCAGGTTCCATGACAGCCTATGTCTAACCAACCAGGATGGGTGTAGAGATGTGGCAACAATAAGCAAGGAAGGATGCAGAGGGGACAGGAGCGGGGATGAGAGCAGGCTAGACCATGGGACAGGTCCCAGGTGTCAGGCGGAGTAGAAAAACATGAGGATTATTGGGCAGGCTCTATCTTGCTTTTCCTGACCTTTCTTTGAGCACCTGGGACTTCTTTCCCACTGGTTTTGATTTCCTTGGTCATTTTTGCCTGAAAATACTACATGGAAGATTATAGAATAAATATGCAAGTGTTTTAAATTGTGTGCCATCCCACTAGAGTGAGGTAACTTTAAGCTGTTCTGCCATCCTGCCTAGGACATAACACATCCATATGCAGTCTTTCCTTGACACATACACTGCCCACCTGTCGTCCCTGTGAGGTCTTCTGACCACATGGACTGTTGTGATTTCACCACACTAGGGCTCAGATAAAAGTTATGCTAAACTTTATCATGTGTGCTTAGGGGAAAAAAACCACCATAGGCAGAGCTCAGCGTTGTCTGGGTGGAAGAATAGCCTGTGTGGGTAAGAGAAGAGTACTGTAGCTTCTGTTTTATTTTTGAAATAGTTCATCTGACAAGAACTGGCATAAGCTAGGTAGGAATGAGCTTTCCCGTACTTAGCAACAGCAGCAGCGACAGCAACAGCAGTAGCAACCTGGCTTCTGGGTAGCTGGGACACCTGTGTCTCTATTCTGAGACCATGTGGTTTTAGGCAAAGACACCTCTAGCTGTGGTCCAGGAACATATGTGCAAGGACTTCTGTGGCTCAGGAACCAGTGTGGGAGCCACAAAGCATGTGCTGACCACTAGCCAGTTTCATGGAGATGGACTTGGGAGGCAGAGGGAGATGGGCCTAAGATGAGTGTGGACATACTTTCCTGCACTGGCTGGACATCTTTAGGGGCCTGGAGAATAAACATCAACAGCCAGATGGCAACAGACTCTGGGCAGCCTTCCTTCTGGTTTCTGCTCTTGCCCACTGTACCATCAGATTATAAGTGTGTCCCAAGCCTCAGTTGTTCCTACTCTGTGTAGCTTTTGGCATCTTAGATGAAGATGCCACCAATCTCTTCCCTGATCAAAAATCTAATCCTGCCTCCCTCACAGAATAGAATCCTGGCTCCACACCTATAAAACACAGCCCCTGACCTTCAGCTCTGAAAGCCTGCCAGCTGTCCCTCAGCCCATGATGCTCTTTCTGATGTCATCTGTGTATCCTTTCTCTATCCATGTCCCCTTTTGCCATCCAATAAAAGTCCAAATCTCACAGCCCAGGTCATGTGATACATGCTTGTCATCTGGTTTTGCCTCCTGCCTCATCTGCATGACCTGTGGGCTTTCCCAGGATGAAGCTGTGTGTGCTCTGCCCCTACCTTTGTCTCTTCCTGTAGCACATACACACACAGTAGGTGCCTGGTGAACACGCTCCTGTGAGTGGGGGTCCAAAGTCCAAGCCTGATACAGAAATAGCAGGGTGACCCATCACAGACACAGTGACCCTGAATATCCCTGCCATGGAGCGAGCGAGGCTTTAGATCCTCTTATCTGGTCGCATATAACTCAAAATAGAATAGAAGACTCGAAGACTGAAGCATGTGGTCCAGCACCTCACATCTGGGCAACAGCAGGGTTCTGAAACAGCATGGTGGACTCCACAGTGGAAGTACCTTCATCTCCAGCTGGCTGAAGCTTCTAGTTAGTAATTCTTGGAACCCCTGTTCCCTTTCTATCCTACGCTCCCTGTTTCGGAGGACGCTGGAGCATGCACTTTGGACATGCTTGACATGGCATGGCTACTTCCCTACGTCTCAGCATAGGCAGGGGTGTTTTGCTTTTAGTGGTACAGACAGAGAGAGGGAAGGAGAGTGGCTGGCTGAAGCGGCACAAAGGTCAGCACTACGTTTAATAATATTTGTTTAATTAATTGTTTAATTTAATTACATTAGTTAAATTAAATTATTTTTAATACTACATTTAATACAAATATCACACCATGCTCTTGGTCAGCCGGTGACACAGAGAGCCTAGAGACAGAGAGTCTGTTGCAGAAGCCTTTGCCAGGTGGTGCCTGAAGCCTGCCCCTCCCAGACCTGCCAGCCCTAGTCACACGAGGAGGATGCCTTGTGCTGTTCTTGCTGAGGACACCCTCGCAAAGGGTCTGCACTGTAAGAGTGGGTGCACAAGCACGCTTCTCCAGATACCCCTGCTTCCAGGAGGCCCATGGTTATAGGTTCTTTGCCTTGCAGAGCAGAGAAGGCATTTCACTGCCTCAGCATCTCTGTCCTGGCCCTTGCATGTCCTCACTTTTGTGCTATCTAAGGAGAATATAGGATGAGGTTGGAGAAGAATGCAGAGAGGGAGGGTCCAGAGGCATTAAGATTAACAATATGCAGAAGAAACTAATGGCAGAGAATCCCACTGCAATCACAGGCTTCCTGTAACAATAGCAGATATGAGAACCCCTCCATGGTGTCTAGTTGGGATCTCCCAATGCCAGAAAAGATGACCTATGTAAATGACTTTCAAAGGCTCAGGAATCGTACTGCTTGGGGCTTTAGAGCCTCCGACCTTTCCCAGTTTTCTGGCCCACATCCATTCCTGAGAGTGCCTGTTTCTTTCTTAATAAACTGTCTCTATTTTTAATCATTATGTATGTGGCCCTGGTCCAATTCCTTGTCCCAGGACACAGAAACCTGAAAATCTCAGCAGGTACCCTCTGGCCTCAGACCCACGCCTATAACAGTTGGCAAGCTCCCAGTCAGGGGTGATATTATTAAGATGACAAGACCAGATGCACACTCCGTCTTGGTGTGTTTGGGCTGATAGTCCAAGTTAGCCAGATTCAGGAATGTGTCGGGCACATTCATCTGCATTTGGTGGGGAATGGGAAATTGATGGTCTTTTGTATGAAGCCCCAAGACTCTGTCTGCACAGGGAAGGAAGTTGTTAAGACCGAACATGAGACTTCAGCTTTCCCAAACCAAGACAGGAAAAGTCTTGCCAAAGCCAGTGCATGAGCAATTCATGTGTCTCTCTGTCGAGGACTTCCTAGAGGACGTCTCAGGCTCTCCTGACTGGGACATGTTAGGGAAAGCCTTGCTTCTTTGATGGAACCGTCAGCTCTCAAGCTGAGGTAAGATAATTTGGTGGAAAATGTGAGCTCACCTTAGAGGTTACAACACAAAATGGAGTGTCTAGAGAAACATCATGGCTGTAAAAGTGAGTTTCGAATTGCTGTTTTCAGAGTTGGAATCCAGCACAGCCCCTCAGAGCAACACAACTGTTTTTAATCTGCTCTGAATGACGTGTGTCCTTACACACATGCTCAGTATACATGGTTCCTTTATTTTTAAGATTTTTAGCCTATGTGTGTGAGCGTTTTGCCTACATACGTGACTGTGCCACAGGCATGCACTGCCTACAGAGGCAGAGAGGGGAGTCAGATCCTCTGGAGCTGGGAATAGGAATGGTTGTGAGCTACCCTGTGGGGGCTGGGTATCCAACCTGGGTGCTCTGCAAGAACAGCCTTAACCTGTAAGCTATCTCTCCGGCCCCTATTGTTTCAATGCTTTATTTTATTTTATCGTATTGTGTTTAAGTGTTTGCCTGCATGCATGTCTGTCCACAGAGGCCAGGTGTTGGAGCCCCTGCAACTGCACAGAAGGTACTGATGATAATGGGTATCACAGGACTGTCAGGGCTGAAACCATTCCAGAAGCTGAAATGACCTGCTCTTTGGTCTCAACTAAGCGATGAAGAGCCAAAGTTTCTTTCTCCTTTTGGCTTTATTTCTATTGGGAAAGAGCATGCCCTCAGATGTAGCAGCCTGGCCCAGAGCTTCCCTGTGAACGGCATCTGTGACTCACACAGGACTCTCAGCATAAACCAGCTTTGACATATAGAAGAGACAAGGAGATGGGCTAACACATTAACATGGCTCTCGGTAAAGGCAGAACTGACGCACCCCTCCCCAAAGAAACATTTAAATTCAAACAGGTTCCACATTATTTCTTGGGAACAGTCTGTCTTCATAAATTGTTTATGTTTGAGTGGAAAAATTATTAACCAGAAAAACTCCCAGCCAGATCTCTCCTGGGAAATATCACAAAATGAAAAGCAAAGAGCATGTACCTTCCCATTGCATGAGACCAGCAGTGTGACACACAGTGACAGAGGTAGCGGCTGTGCTGACCTGCCAGCAGGCTGAGTTCACAGCCCAGGCCAAGCTCAGAAGAGCTCCAAATCCTGCCTGCTCAGAAGAGCTCCCGCGCCTGCCAGAGTCTCTCAAATGTTGGGGAGCTCCTTTTGCACAGGAGGAGGATTAATAATGCATCCTGCTTTCAGCCACAGGTTCCTCAGCTGCCAGAGAGATGGCAGAGAGCAGTAGGCACTGCAGCAAGCATCCGGCCTGGCAAAAGGGTGGAGGTGTAAGGAATGTGCAAGTCATCCCTGGACCACAGGACCTATTTTCTTTTCCTTTTAAAAAAATGGTACTGAATTAGTGGAGTTAAGAGCCTGGTTTCTCCTTCCTTCCTTCCTTCCTTCCTTCCTTCCTTCCTTCCTTCCTTCCTTTCTTTCTTTCCTTCTTTCCTTCCCTCCTTCTTTCTCTCCTCTTCCTCCTCCCCTTTCCTTCCTCCTTTCCCCTCCCCTCCCCCTCCTTCTCCTCCTTCTTCTTTTAGGAGGTGTGGAGACTAAAGGACCCCCACCTCAGTGAGCCATTGGGGCTCTACCCACTTGGAGCAGGGACACCTTCCTGATGGATGTAGTGAAGACAGTGACCATGTAGCCAGGGTTTCTAGAGGACTAGACACAGAAGGACACAGAGAGTCTGGGACAAAAAGAAGGGTGGCCACCATTTCTACTGTTAGCAGCTACCGCTGAGATCATAAGCATGCAGTCCCTAGGGACAGTGAAAGCCCATAGATAAGGACCAAGGCTTGTGTCCAGCAGGGACACAGCAAGCTTTAGAACAAGTTGACAGATGGGTTCCCGCTACAGAGGGCAGTCCTACCCCTCGTCTGTCCTGAGGAAGGTCAAGCTTTCCTCCCTTTCTGGAACCCCCACCTGGCTGGCAAACTCTGTCATACCACAAAACCCTTTACCCCCTTCCCCTCCTCTCTCCTGCCTCCCTGAGGGTGCTTTTGCCTTCATAACCAGAACCAAAACTTCAGGCCATCCTAAATAGCACAAGTGTGGTTTGGTGAGATCAGTGAGATAGGTCAGTGACCACACAATGGATAATCGCTACACCCCGTGTCCTCGTCTGTAAGATGGGGTGTGCTGAGCCGGGGTGATGGCCACAGTGTCTGGACCTCAGACTACAAGAGGAATGTCTCCTCCCACCCGGAAGCATTCAGTACCCCTCCCTCTGCCCCCCACACTCTGCCTATCACACCAGTGCCTCACTGGGCCCAAGTTCTGCCTTTACCACATGTGGGTAACAGGCCTGTAC
The DNA here is from genome assembly GCF_963924665.1 of Micromys minutus. NCBI lineage: Eukaryota > Metazoa > Chordata > Mammalia > Rodentia > Muridae > Micromys > Micromys minutus. Next base: position 8,071,262 of record NC_137958.1, read on the forward strand.
CTTTTATTTCTATCTTAATCTGCTTTATAGTCCAATTAAACACCACCTCACACGTTCCCATCCAGTGGCTTCTTGGCCTGAGGAACCTTGGACTAAAAGGCCTTACCGCCACAGAAGCTGCATCTGCAGCGAGGATGTGTTGTTCAGACGCGAGGGCACGGGATGAAACAGGGCAGGCAGATTAAACAGAATTAAGCTGACCCTCTGGCCACAGCAGCAGCAGCAGCGGCCTACAGAAAGCCCATGATGGTGGGGGTACAGCTGCTTCTTCACACAATAAATGCCAAGTGCTTGGAGCTAAAAAACAGTTACAGAAGCTGGTTTAAACTTCCCTGACAGACTAGGGCCCACATAGTCCTACTCTCAGTCCAGCATGGACAGAGAGCTGTATGTGGCCTCCGTTGGGCTCTTTACTTTTTGTAAAGGAGTAGACCTCTTGTGTTGCTATTTCTCAGAAAGGGAATTTTCCCTCCTTCAAAGAGGAAGAACCATATAAATCTCAAGAAGTAAATGAATCTCCCCAGGCTCAGAAAATGAACACAACTCATTAAGTCTCAGGAAGCTTTTGAAACTTTTTAAGGCCCCCTCACCAAAAAGCCTTGTAACAACCTGGGGAGAAGAGGGTTTTCCCTGCTAGGAGCTGCTTCTAAATCTTCCAAGTAGCTCCAAGGTAACAGCTTTGGAGTCACCTTGGCTCCCGGAGGTAGCTCCTCGCCCATGGTGAGGGCAGTTGAAAAGAATGAGTGAAAACAGATATGATCATATTTAATTGTATGTGTGTATGACATGCTCAGGAATAAAAAAAAAGATAACTGAGAAGCAACTTGGCAAAGAAGGGTTTATTTTGACTCATAGCTTCCCCATCATGGCCGGGAAGGCACAGTGGCAGCAGTGTGAACCGGTTGACCACACTCCATCCATGGTCAGAGCAAAGGTGCTGAGGAGGACCCACTGTATTTCTCCTTTTGATTTGGCCCAGGGTCCCTCCCTGGGATGGTGCTGCCCACATTCAGGGAGGAGCTTTCCTCCTCAGCTGCATCTCTGGAAACCCTCCCAGACACTCTTGGGTGCATCTCCTAGGTGATTCTGAGCCCTGCCACGTTGACAATGCAGGAGTGGAACAGCACCTAACATCACTCTCACTGGTGCATGTTAAGGTATGAGTGTTTGCAAATGTGTGGAGCCACACCTAGCTCAGAGTACCTGCTGCCTACCAGTTGGAATGAGCTTGGCATCTCTCTCTGTCCCTACACATGCATTTATTCAGCTGCTAAACCAGGCTCAGTGTGACTACAGTTCCATCATTGTCTGTTTGGGTGAGTTCCGAGCATGAAGATTCTAGAAAGGGAAGAAATAGCAACCATTGCCACAGAGGCCATGAAAGCTCATCCAAGTCTTTGAGAGGCAAAGATGCCCTGTTCTGATGGTGCCCCAGCATGCTGCCCACAGCCTGAAGTCTGTCTGTGACTTGGGGCACTGAGGCAGCATCTGGACCCAGCACACACACACACCTGCTAGAACACTGAGTGCTCTGGGTTACCTGTTTGGGACTTAATCTATATCTTTTCCTCACACGTTGTGACCAAATTACTTTCCTGTTTCCTGCCCATGGAATGGAGGTTAGAAAGAAGTCTCTGAATCCCTGCTTCCCTATGTTAAATCTTTGTGGAGTACAACTGCCAAGTAAGAGGTTTAATTCATTGGTGAATCCTTCGTGATTGGGGAGGAGGTCTGGCTAGGGAAGCACCCGCAGCATGAGCCTATGGGAGGCTCTGTCTGCCAGGGAACATAGAAACAAGAGGCTTCTTGAGTGTCCCACTAGTAGGATGGGGTACTGGAGAAGGCACTGGTTTGTAGCACGTGCAGTCTGTCTGTGAGGAGCCTGGAGGTGCCAGAAGTGCCACCAAAGGGAGAGGCAGCAGGGGGACAGCACCCAGGGTCTCACAAAAGAGAGAGGAGGACACTGGCTGCCCAGCATAGCACAGATGGTGCAGGGCAAAAAGGAACTCTGTGTCCATGGCTTTTGAACACTTTAAAACAACAGAGACCCTAGCATGCCTAGGGTGTCACCAGAGTGACCTCAGCATCACCAGGTGACCTCAGGCTCCCTGGGTGCTTCTTAGAGCTTTGAGGAAAACTGATTCCTGGATCTTCCTCGCAAGGGACTAGTCAGTTGGTGGGGCTACCCCTCAGCTGGGTCGTCAACTCCCAGCCAAAGAACTATAAAGGTTCTGAGTTAGTTCCTCCTATTAGTTCCTGAAGTTAGGCCCAGCTCCTGCAGCCTGGAGCTAGGGTTTGCTTAGAGTAAAGAAGAGCTCTTCCACCAGCAGAGGAGGAAGCCAGCTGACCTAAGAAGTCACAAGGCCTAATCTGGCAGCTGGGTCCCAGCCTCTTTGCAGGGCTCTGAAGCAGGAGGCCTGCTTTCCCACCAACCTCCTCCTTCTGGTGTAGAATATAGACAGGCTCAGGGACTGTGCAGACCCCTTCTAGCTCTAAACCTGCACAGGATGTGCCTGACTCAAAGCTGGGAAGAAAGCACAAACGGAGGGGCCCATCTTCCCAGGCAGCCTCAGTGGCTCTGGAGCCAAAAACCTTGTCTCTTCCAGAGGCACAGGCAGGAAGACCAGAGATGGAAATGGTAGCCCCACACCCTAAAACCCTATCCAGCTAACTAGTCTTGCCACATCAGTGAATTCGAGGTTCAGTGAGTGTCCCTGTCTTGAAATACATACATACATACATACATGCATGCATGCATGCATGCATACATACATACATACATACATACATACATACATACATACATACATACATCCTGGGCAGCTCTCAGTGAACCCTTAGTCTGCCTTAGCTAGGGAACCCTGTTGACTCTGTAGTGAATATAGGTTTTCTAGGGTCACCGTCTTCCTCCCTCCTCACAGGGATTTGAATTTGGAGCTGATGGGGAGAAATAGCTAAACTCCTGCTTCCCCTTGCTAGGGTCCTGATGTTTTAGAGTTTGTAAGCAGCTTCCTCCATCTTGTCCCCCTTGCCTTGTGGCCTGCTTCTACTTACAAGGTGCAATGCCCGAGGCCTGGCCAGGACCCTGATGGCTGCAGTGGGACCCCAGTGCTCCACCCTACTCACAGACCACATTTTGCACACTCTTTGGTCCCTGCCTTTGCCACTCAGCTGAGGCTCATGAGACTTAAAGGCTCATGAGACTTGAAGAGAGTTGTTGAGAGCCCCAAAGCCCCGGAGCCCTGGAGCCCCAGAGCCCCAGACACTCACCGTGCAGAACTCTCACTCCTGAAGTTCCAGTAAGGTCCATAGGAACCCAAAACAGGTTCGCTGGAGAATATCATCCTTCAGCCAACCCGGCCTGCCCCTTACACAGGCACACTGTAACCACCCCTGCACACACAGACAGAGCTCATGGTTCCTGTGTGTGCTGCTCGTGGTCCTCACAAGCTACATGGCTCACCCACCCCACCGTGCCCAACACACAGGACCTACCTAGAGCCTAGGGTGTGCAGAGGCAGGGAGAGGGTCAGATGCTGGAGAAGTGTATCCCCAGGCCAGAGGCTGCAGAGCAGCGCCAGGGCGCCCTTTGGCCTTTTGAATGGACCAAGTGCACGGGCCTAAGAGAGTCACTGGAGCCTCAGAGCTCACCGTCGTCGGAGACTGGGTGAAAGAAGGCAGACCCCGGCAGACGTGCCCTGCCCAGGCTACTGCCTCGAACCCGCTCTGCCGCCTTTCGCCCCTCCCCAGAGCAGCACCTCTATAGCGGGGCTCAGCCCAGGTCCCCTCAGAGAGGAAGACAGAGGTTGGCTTTTGTCTGACCTGGTCACACGGAGCCATTTCGTGGGATAAAGGCTTAACGCTCTGTGAACACGCAGAAAAAGCCAGCGCTGGTCCTCTGACAACCCCATTGTCTCAGGCCTGAGCTCTGAGGTTTGGTCTGAAAGCGCCAAGTTCATGACATTTCAAAGAGAAACGATCCTGGGAGAAGGTGAGAGAGAAGGGGGGGGCCCGGATAGCAAAGAAATAAAACCCTAAAATACAAAGGTAGCAATATTTGGCTCCTTCCCCGCTGTGCGCCTCACCCCACCCACCTCAGCACAAATCTCCTTTTCCAGACTTATCTGGAAACGAGGGGCCAGGCTGAAACCCGGATCAGTCCTGGGGGTTCTGTGGTTTGGAAGGAGAAGGTGTGAAAATATGCCCACATAAGCCTTGTGCTAGCTTCCTGGACCATCGCAGACATTAGCACAGGCTCCCATTGTCTGAGCTGCCTACTAAGGACGCCACTACAAATTTGCCAGGACTTGAGGAGTCAAAAAGAGTTTCTTTTAACGACCTGATGTGTTACTGTTTTCTTTCATTTCTTTTTATTATTACCGTACACCCGCTTTTAAGGGAAGCTATTTTTCTGAGCCAGAGAACTCCTTTTGGAGTGGGGGGGTATGCTTAATTTGTTTAATGTGCTTTTGTAAAAGCAAACAATTCGGTAGAGAAAGCGAGGTCGTCAGGAAATTGAATGTGTTTTGTCTCCAGCCAAGTTTCCCTTGAGTGATTTCGTTTGCTTTCTGTCTCACACAGCAGCCTCCGCATTGGGACCTCCAGGCAGGAAGGCAGCCCACCGAGCCTCTCTCCACTTTAGGAGGTCAGCACCCCTCAGCCTAACCGCCTAGGTAAACTACCCTCTGGAAGAACAAAAAAAAAAAAAAAAAAAAAAAAAAAAACATGGCCTCGCAGACTCATTGTAGTGCGAGGAGAAAATAGGATTAGGCCAAAGTATGAGCAAGGTAAGTCGGATTACCAGCAAGGTTCAGTACGCCCTGGCTTCCTTTTGTAATTTTAATTGTACAAAGGTATCTGCTTCCCTTCTCTGGTTTTATTTAAAGAGGCTGTTTGTTTGTGCCCAAGAGGTAAATGATGAGCCAGAAGGCTGTGTGGGATTGGAGCCGATAACCTTGCAAAATGACATCTCGCCCTGTAACGTGTGACACGCACGGATAGATAAAGGAAGTGCGCCAAGCGCAGCCTTTGTTAAGTCTTCTTGCCCCCTGGCGTTTCTTTGATGGAAGGACACCCCACTCCCGCTGCTGAGGTGTCTGCCAACGCGGGCGCCTTCCCCACAGGCAACCGCAGCGAGGACTACAAATCGATTCATTTTTTAAAAATATCCAAGCAGAGTCGGGTGTTTAAAAACTTATGAGCAGGGATCATAGATCATCAAACCTCGGGAGAGAATTGGCAAAAATCTGCCCCGTTTATTATTTTAAAACCAAGTCTGTTGCTTTCTGCCGCATGTAAATTTAGTCTGGGTTTGTTAACCAGGCTCTTGTGTGCATTATAAATTAACACAATGTCTTTGGGGCGAGGCAAGAGAGAGTTTATAATCGTTTAAGTTTGCAATTAACTTTCGGGGCAGAGGGCTTTAGCTAGCTCCCCGAGTAGCCAAGGTTCCGAAAGCATTTGGAAGCTATCAGGTCTGTGGCTTCCTGAAGGTTTTCTCTAGGCTGAAAACTAAAGGGACAAAACCCAACCCAAAATTGAACGTTTTTACTGTTGTGGTTGGGAGTGGAATGTGGGTCTGTTCGAAGCTCCAGGGGGAAGAGAAAGTGCAGTGCGCATTGATCAAAGTGTCCCTTTCTGAGGAATTGCTAGAGAGGCCAGAAGGATTCCCTTTTAGGCTTCAGACTCACAGTGTCTCTTTCTGTAGATGTACATAGGTGTCTCCTCCCAAAGACTGTCAGAGTTGCAGGGAAGCTGCAGCAGACGGGGTGTTCGGGCTTCGGGGTGTCAGATCCCAGCCAGCCCAGCCGGGTCTGCTTGCTGTGGGAGACACAGGCTTGTTTGAACTGCACTGTGTGTGGGTTTGCCTGCGCCTCTTCCGTTCGCTGCCCAGTGTTCTGTAGCAGAGCCGCTGCAGAATTCCTGGGCAGATTCTGTGGCTTTCTCCAGGCGGTATGAGAGGAGTATTAATAACAATTTTATTAGTTTGACAAAAAAAAAAAAAAAAAAAAAAAAAAAAAAAAAAAAGAGATCCAAATCTTTTGTTTCTCTTTCCAATTTCTTCTTTTCTATATTTAACATAGACACGCGTGTGTAGAGGTAATGGGCTCTGTAAGACCAAATCTTGCTGGTGCCACGTTTTAATGGTGTGAGTTGCTAATTCATGGTTGGGTGCCTCTTTAAAAATGAACCGATCATTTAGTTTATTGCTAAGGCTAAGAGCTCTAGGCTCTGTTATCTTCTTGGAGGTAGGATGAGACCAAGACCTCTTTGGTCTAAACTCTATTCTGGTTACATAGTAGAGGCTTATTTAAAAGTTACTTGTTTCCAGAGGGCTTTAAAAAAGGCCCTTCCTTTCTGCCCCTTCCTGGCCTTTATTTAAGCTGTGGAGAGGGAAGGCTCTGGTGTTCCCAGCTGCTGGGTCTGAGTACCTAGAGAGGATAACCCATGCACGGATTGCTCCTCTCATTTGAACTTGAACTTTCTCTCTCCTGCCTTACTTTACTGGTCTGGAACTTGTGTGTGTGTGTGTGTGTGTGTGTGTGTGTGTGTGTGTGTGTGTGTGTGTGTGTGTATACACATGTGTAGGAGGGAGGCAGGCTAAAGAACATGAATCTAATGCCTTGGTAAGACAGAGAGGAGAACCAGCTGTGAGGAAGATGGCAAATGCTTGGAACTAGCCATAACACTGTGTGGTTCTCAGATCAGACACACTTTGGGTTGGCTCTGGATATGTGGGGCTCCTTGTCAATGTTAGAGACATCCCATTGCTTTTTATCCCTACAGCCAGCACTGCTCTTTTAGCTAGAGGACCAAGACAAAGGTCAGCCAGTCTCAAGGCCAAAATAGAAACAAGGAGTGTAGAGTTACAGGGTCAGAGGTAGGTGCTGTGAGAACAGCTCTGTACCAGGGAGGAAGATGAGGGTGTTACTCAGTAAATCCTTTGGGAAGGAAGAGTTCCCAACCTGCCTTTCCTTCAGGCCTCTGACTTCCCATACCCAGCTCACAAACACTGTTAACAATTGACCACTGGATTTGTGCCTTTATCAGCCTAGGTATATAGGCTGATATATACAACTTATAGCAACTTTCAGTTCAGTAGCCATGACACAGGACACCACATTTGAATGATCAGTGGAAACCCAGGTTCTGGACTCAGCTGAGGATGCATTTGCGGAAACCTATGGATGAGATGCTGACAGCTGAGAGCTGTTGCTTAGTGGATGGATGGCCAAATTCTGGGAGTGGCAAGGCTTGCCGATGGGGCTTCCAGGAGTCCCTGCTCCTCAGCAGTCCTGAACATCAGGTGCCTGGCTCTAGAGATTTATCTAGAGATAAATTTAACAGATTTATTTCTTGTTGGGGAGAGAAGTATCAGAGATGTTAATTGTGTACAGACACAGAATAGAAGAAATACTGGGGAAATACAGAATTGACAAGAATTTAGCACCAGAGACAAGGAACCCCACAACAATGGATGGACCCTGGTAGTTTCAATTCCTGCTTCCAACTGCTATCCTGCTCAGGAGAAACCATTGGTCAGATGGAGAGCCCCAAATAAAAGAACAGTCTCAGGAAGCTTTGTCAATCCACCATGTTTGTGGTGAGCTGTGGAGCTGCTGTAAAAGCTGTGTGGAAGAGGGGGAAAAGGCTATAAATTGGTTTGTATGTATACATGTTTATTTAATATTTATCTGTTCTAAATATAGTTTTGCTAGCTTTATCAAAGCCCCCGAATTGAGCAGTCTCCAAAAGCTGTCTTCTGGCCGAGTTCAACCATGTCAGCTCCCTCTGCAGACATTCCCCATAAATTTTATCCATCCTTCGGTTTATTCTAACTTGTTTTTGAACCATGGGAACGGAGTTTTATTTGGCTAGTAAAGATTGTGTTTAGTTCATTGAGTATGCATTGCAAAAGTTTAGCCGTCAATGCCCACCTGAATTCCAAATTGGGAAGTTAAATATTTGTTTTTAATTTTCTGGCTCAAAAAATGTTAACGAACAGAAACGGATTCTTTCTGCTTGAGTGAGGCTCCTAGAAATGGGGCTGTTAGGAGAACCTGCACCTAAAATGGGCATTTGCCTTTTGTCCTGACACACTGTGCTTGGAAACTTAACTCCCAGGAGAAATGTCAATATTGTAAATAAAAAATAAGTACTACACCTGATTAAGAACACACCACCCATGTAGCTTGATTAAAAGCAAATTTAGGTAAAAGGAATGCTCTGCAGAAAATATTGGTAACAAAGGCCCCTTAAAGATTGTTCTTTAAAAGATGAATTTTTGTGAGGAAGTTCAAGGTCTAATTTGCAAACGATTTTCATTTTATCCTATTAACATATTTAAATTAACCTTTCAAAACAAGCAAATTGATCCCCCCCACCACCACCAATTTCAAGTAAATGAGGAGAAGCGCAGGCATAGAGACGTCATCTCTGGCTTGGTCTGTCTGATCAGGCACCAGAGCAAGCACTTTCTGCAAAGTGGTTCAAGCAGTTTGAAACCTGCTGCTGAAGTCAAGCCTGCTGCATAAACATTGCAGATTTGAGCACATCTGGACACACCCCACATAGAGTACCAGCGCCAGCAACAACCAGAACAACCGAGTCAATAGCTGGGTTTTGACTAAGATGGCCATATTTCTTGTCTTCTGTCTCAGATGAAGCACTAGGGCTGCCATGGGTTCAGAAGCTCCGGAGCAGCTTCTTCATGAGGCCAAAGGGAAGTCTGCTCTCTGTTCCATGAAGAGACATAGAAAGTACCACTGCGCGCACACACACACACACACACAGACTCACACTCTCATGATAAGTACTTTTGGCTGAATGCACCTTTCAGATGGTGCCCACTGCTCCTCAGAAGCCCCAGAAAGCCACATTCTGTGAGCATCAGCATAGCTCATGAGTGTATTTGTGTGTGTGTGTGTGTGTGTGTGTGTGTGTGTGTAAGATGAGACAATAGCTATACTATACACAACCAGAGCAACATGAGCTTTGGTGGCTCAAACAGCCATTTAATTTGGCCAAGCAGCAAAATTGGAAAGGAGAGAAACACCTCCTGCTGTTAAGGTAGCCAGGGAGTGAGTATAGGTCATTTCCTTCCAACAAACTCAGGGATGTGGCCAGTCATGAGGCAAGTCCTTCAGCCACATTAATCTGCAGACAACATTCTCATAAATTTATCTCTCTGATCAGGGCTCAGGGAACCGGCTTTTGATTACCAGCAAAGTCTGCCTGGCCTCTCTGGATATTGCTGGACCACTTGAAGTAACCCCCACTGAGGGCTCCTGGCAAGCCTTTCGTGTGACCGTCTTGCCTACTGTAGACCCAGGGGGGCTGTTGGCAAGACAAAAAGGGATATTGGAGGTATTTTTCTTTTTAATTTTACTTGACCTTTTCTGTTAACAACAGCCAGGATGGCGGCCGGTCTTCCCAATCACCGGATCCACCTGTGCACTCATCCCAGACACTAGAGGACTCGCATAGCTCGGGAGCGTGCGTGTGAGTGTACGTGTGAGTGTGCGTGTGCGTGTGTGTTCGCATGACTCTCCCCTACACTGTTAAAAGAGCAGGTGTGGCCTTTCGGCTGAGTCCACCTGTATGTGCGTGGGAGTAGTGTGGACACTGGGCGTGGGCGTGTCGCGATAACCTGTTTGGACCTGATCTGTCTCGCTCTTAAGCAGCCAGCTCTTGGTGACTGTGTGCTAGAAGGACAAAGGTAGAGGGAGTCGCAAGGAAAGCCACCGGGCGATTAGGCTTCACCGCTCTGGAGCCTGAACTTTTCTACCTTCCCTAAATGACCTTTTCCAGCCCGTGGTGTGCGATATTGATTAGGTCTTCCTTCAGCTCCGCGGTCCCCGCTCCACTGTGAAAAATGAACCATCAGTGGACGCTATTGATCGAGCTTGCTCTCCAACGCTCTCCATTCACACGTCCTCAAGTAATGAATTCGCCCATTTAAAAACATTACAAGGAATATTGGAGATTGACTGCCAGAGGAAGTGACACTTGACCCCGGTATCCTGGGCCCCGGTCGCCGCATTTCAAAATAGCAGTCCCCGAGCAGCCAGCAGAGCCGCTGCGCAGACTTCTGGCCGGTCCTTCCCGGTTCTCTCCAGGTTCTGTCCCTCGTCCCTCTCGCCTAGCATCCTCTTCCCGGTTCCACGCCTTCCTGCGGCCGTATTTCAATCAAACTCACTGGGATGGCGCGAAGCAGGCGCCAGGGACAAGAAACACTGCGCCGGCGACAAGCCAACACTTCCTGGCGCAAGCTCCAGCTCTGCCTCTCACGCGGAGCGTAGGGAACCCGCCTTTGCCAGCTCAGGTGGCTGAAAGGGCCTGCTGGTCCTTTCGCAGCTTACGTTCTCACAAGGAGATACAGGGATGTTCCCACCATCCTCCCCAAACCTCCTGTCTGGTTTGGATCCGCCATGAGGATCACCTTGGCTAGCGGGAAGCTGGGGTCTAGGAATGAGAAGGGACGTCTCACTCCCTAGATGGCTTCCCAAAGGAAGGACTGGCAAAGGGCAGAGAGGTGAAGGCTTGTGTCTCTGCTCGTGGTCTCCTTATCAGAAAAGCTCGGCATCCCTTTGAGGCTGAGCACCGTCACAAGCTGGACTAGGGTGCCTGAGCAGGCTTTTCCAGTTCGAGGTGGACGGGCATTGTAGTGAGTGCTGAGCTGGAGTCAATGGCTTTGGGATCTTTTCCTCCGTCTCCAGGCAGCTGGGCCAAGAAGTCGCGACTTCTTTTGTTCTGGCCAGCTGTAATTTAACACCAAATGCCTGTTAGAGTCTCCAGAAGGGCAGACAGTTTCTCTCTGTTTTGCTATCAACTAACAGGATTAGCCAACAAGAGTGAGATTTCAAATTAACCATAAAAATTACAAATCGCAATTCATTTAGCTACCCATTTACTACATTAAAAACATAAATAAACGAGTGTGTATTCAGACGGTTGGAATGGACTTCAAGGCTTGCAGGAGCGTGGGCAGCCATGGAGGCACTGTCCTCAGAGGGCAGGGTAGTGGGTCACTCACAGGGGTCCGCTGATGGGAAGGAGGAAGAAAGTGAGAGCCTGTATTGCTATGAGGAGCTGCTGGCAGGAGTGAGCAACTCTGCAGAGGGGCCATCGTCCTTGGGTGCCTGCGTTCTGAAAGCTGGGGTGCTGATTTTGTAGTGAGGTAGGAAATAGCCAAATTGTTGATCGCCTTTCAGTGACCCCTGGCTTTTTAGGGAACAAGCCACAACACGTGGCTTTTTATGGACAAAGGCTCTTGCTTGCAACACCCTTGGCTTTTTTTAGTAGAACAGACCCTATACCAATCTGTGTTTCTCTTATGGGTGGAGCCTGATCCGAAAACCAAACCAAAACAGAACAAAAAGATCAAACCACCACAACCACCATCTCCATCACCACCACTGCCAATAACAACAACACTCAACAACATCGTTGAAAGTGTAGGGATCCTAGAAACCATAGAGCAGCCTGTGGCAGTAACTGGGATGGACTGATGACTGTGGCCACGGGTCAGGTATAGGCAGCAGGATTCAGCTGTAGGGAGGGAGGCCCAGGAGGCAGGAGTTCCTGGTCTCTCACCTTAGCCAAAACTGACTGGGGTGTAGGGGCAGATACTCACTAGTTTTGTTCTGGACATAGGGGGAGTCATGCCTAGGTTGCATTGCATCTAACTTGGCTACAGACACCCAGGAGCCCTGGCAACCGAGATCCATCCCTGTCCACCCAGCATCTACTTGTTGAACCTCGCTTTGCCCCTCTGTAGAGGGAATGGCCCTATCTGCCACTGTTCACACATAGCTCTAGCTTTCCTTCTTATGCCTCCAGGGACTTCAGCCCAGGCTGTGGCAGCCTCACCCCAGCTATGTTGTTGTCTCCCCACGAGAAGGCAGGAGGTCTTGGGAACACACGTTGCTGGTGGGAACAGATGTTTGAGATGGAATTCCAGAGAGGCTCGCCCCACTGTGCAGGTAGTAGACAGAAGCAGATGGATTGGGCCAGCTGCCCACAGGGGTAATGGCCAATACATGAGAGCCCAAAGAAATGAGAAAAGGGCAGGGGCAAGAGGTTATGCTCACACCCGGAGTCCCTCTGTGCAACCGGACTGAAGAAGTCTGAAGAAGTGAGCCCAGAGGAACCTTCTCTAATGGACAACAAAGGTAGCAACCTGCCTCAGTGGCGGAGGACTGCCTCAATTGCCCTGGGATGGCCTTATTGTATGGGGCTCATGAGGAGTTAGATTTCCTGCCTTCAAGGACCCTTGCCAGCTTCTACTGACTTCATGGATGAGGGGGAAACCCAAGCTCTTGACATTCACTTTGTCCAGACTTGCAAAATTAAAGTTTAAAATTAAAGTTTAAATTAAAAAGGGAAGGCTCTGACTGGGAAGGAAAGGTGCCTGCAGGCCCTGGGGGCAGCAGGCAGTGTCTTTGAAGTCTCGGAGCTGGGCTCTTTGGCCCTGTGCAGGTGGCAAATAGATTTTTATTCACAGAAAATCCTACCTGGGGCCTGGTGTGGAAGAAGATGAGGCGAGTCTGTCTGGAAAACAGAAACGTTTTCCCAGCTGGGGATGGTCAACCTTGAGGCTAAGTTGCAGTGCGCAGGGCAGTGAGATTCAGAGGTCAGGCCAGCCTCGCCTGTGGGCTCCTACACTCCAGAAGGGATTTTATAAACTTATTCCCACACCAGAGATGTCTGCCTGGGAGCCCTCTTCACTCTTGCTTCATTTCTTTGCTGGTTTGGGGAAACTGATCTTCCAGTGCTCCTCTCCTCCTGGTCACTCAGGTCAGGGGATCCAATGACACTATATGGATATGTGGATGAGGTGCTTCCAATGGCCAGGACTCGGCCCTATTCCCTCCCTGTTCCCTCTGCCCTGTCCTTTCTCACCATGGATGGGAGAAGCTCTGGCAGCACACACTGCTGGGAATTCTGTATAAGGAGCACTGGTCCCTACCTTACAAACCAGCTTTGTTAGCTCCACCTCAGAGCCCTAAGGTCATACCCATCCTACATCCTAGGGAGCCTCTGAGCTTACAAAAGCCTGGCTATTGCTCCTGGCTTCAGTCCTGTGGCCCTGGGGTCCTGAAGGCCTTGAGTATGGATTCCTTGGGTGTGTGCAGTGAATGGGTATGTCTCACAGAGGTGGAGTTGCAGGCAGTTGAAAGTTGTCCTATGTGGGTGTTGTGAACTGAAGTTGTTAGTCCCCCAAAGGTCTCAGCCTAGGTGCACCGCCCCACAGAACACAACAATGGCAGGGGGTTTATTGTTGAGGCCAAGTGTGCCTCACAGGGAGAGTCAACCCTGAACAAAAAAAAGCATACATTTTTTATACCTTTTTGTGAGGGAGGGTGAACTGCTATATTGTGATTGGTCAGCAAAGCAGAGTATAATTTTAAACTCTTTGGTCAGAAAGGGGAGAGGAAGGGGGAGAAACTTTGGCAGTAGGTTGTTGACAATTTGCATTCTCCTTGGAATTCAGCACAGGGAGGGGCAGGAGAGCTGTTCCTAAAGCAGTCATTTTTGTTTTGTCTTAATTCACCTTGGTCAGCATAGCTTGACCTGTCCACTAAAACTTTGTTTTTACATTTTTAGAACCTTGTTTATACATTCTCAAAAACTTTGAAGGACTTAGGCTGATGATGCATATTTGGACTTTTCTATGAGACCTTGTGGCTGTCAGCCAGTAAATTTTGTCCTCAGAAAATGGGTGTTTTGGGGAAAAAAAAGTCTCAGAGCCCCTAAAAACTTGGTTTTCTGCAAACTCAGGTCCTCCGCAATAGCTGTAGACACTCTTAATTGTTGCGCCATTTCCCCACCCCATATGAGAGGGCAGCTGTGGGCAAGCTGGTTGGCTCTGACTCGACCCTTGGCCATCCAGACCCCAGCTGCCGTCTGACAACAGTCCTGGCGGCTCTCACCCTTTCATGAGATCATTGGCAAGCTATGAATTTCCATCCAGTTATCCTGAAGAGCTGCCCTACAGTCAGACACTAGAAATATAGGAAGGGGTGCTGATACAGCGAAGCCCAGGCACCTGCCTGGGATAGCTCGCCATGCTGGAGGCTGTTCTTGAGGTAGAGATTTCCCTCCCTGGTGGCTCAGGCCTACGATTTCCAGCTATTTTGGTCGGTATGATAGGATGAGTTTGTGAGTTCAAGACTAGCTTGGGTAATTTAGTAAGACCTGGGTTCAAAATGGGTTAGGATCTGTACAAGCTGGTTTTGTGTCAACTTGACACAAGCTGGAGTTATCACAGAGAAAGGAGCCTCAGTTGAGGAAATGCCTCCATGAGATCCAGCTGTAAGGCATTTTCCCAACTAGTGATCAAGTGGGGGAGGGCCCAGCCCATTGTGGGTGGTGCCATCCCTGGGCTAGCAGACCTGGGTTCTATAAGAAAGCCAGGGGAAGCAAGTCAGTAAGGAACATCCCTCCATGGCCTCTGCATCAGCTCCTGCTTCCTGACCTGCTTGAGTTCTAGTTCTGACTTCATTTGATGATAAACAGTAATGTGGATAGTGTAAGTTGAATAAACCCTTTCCTTCCCAACTTGCTTCTTGGTCATGATGTTTTGTGCAGTAATAGAAACCCTGACTAAGACACCTCCCCAGAATCCTGGAATGCAGGAATGATGCCCCCTCCTCTGGCCATGGGTGCTGGGTTCTACTGGCTGGCAGAGATGTGTTCTTACTTGGCTGGTGCTTCTACAAAGAACTAAGCAGAACAATCACTCCCCAGCCAGGAATGGGGTGTGTGTGTGTGCATGTGTGTGTGCATACGTGTGTCTGTAAATGGTCTTTGCTACCTTGTAGGTTCTTCTTTTTCCCATCATTTATGCCCCCTGGTTCATGCCCTATCACTAGATAGAAGAAAAGGATAGAAAGGGGAGAGAGAGAGGAAAAAAAAACTGATTTTATTTCTTTTGTTTCTTCTTTGAGCTCTACTACTAACAAACCATACCCAGTACCCCTGAATGACCAACAACCACCAATCCTACTTATCGGGGCTCTAGTGTTTATATAGCCTCTGGAATTTTCCCAGAATTCCAAACATCACACAATCACAGAGACTACCTGCCAATGGCAAAACCATGCCTCTGCTAGAGCACGAGGCAAATCATAGTCAGCTGCTGTGAAGCAGGCCCAATTCCCCACACCTGGTATTAATATGGAAAATGCATTTTTATAATATTTCTGTGTTTTTTTTTTAAAAAACCAAAATCCAAGAATTCTCCCTACATTTTCCCTCTTCTGTTTTAAGCCATCAGTGGTACCCTGTGTGGCAGGAAATTATAAACAGACATTTTCAATGAAATAAGCACTTTTTGGATTAGTGCCAATGTTTTCAGGAGACTTCTGCTCAGTTCTAATCTTTATTGGTTTTAAAGTACCCATAGATTTTTATTTTCTGTGGATATATAAGCAATTCTGCATCCCCAATGCAAAACTTTCACTGGCTTCCAACCTGATGTTACCACATCCTTATATATTTAAGTTTACAGTTTTTCCTATAACCCTGTTTCTCTAGGCTGCTGTTCTTCCTTTCTCATCAACATTCAGAAAATGTAAAGTTAACAGAGCACTATTTGACCTATGTTTGAGGGTCTTTATTCTTCCTTTTTGTTTTATAGGCATTCCCCTAAAGGTGTGATTAGATCTTTCTACAGCTTCTTGTCTATAAGATTGTGTGGTATACCTATAATGTGTGTTATATTATATTGTATAAAGAATAGGTTCATCATATGGAGACATGTAGGGACATTGTCAGTTTTAATTTACACAGGTATTTACATAGGATAATAGCCATTACATACAGTAAATGCGTAATTACAGAAACAGCCTTTTCATAACTCAAAGCAGTTGGCCATTGAAATGTTGAATATGTATCAGTGGTATGGTATACACACACATATTTAGGTTTCCAAATTCTGAAAAATGAAACATCCACCAGCCAGACTTCGTTTCTTTTGGTGCCTCTAAGGTTACTTCCAGCAGGTAATACAGTATGCTTACACCAACAACAAGTAGGACTTTCTTACAATTTCCCTGGCTTGTTGCCAAGTGATAAAAACATTTCCTTAAACCTTTACTATTTACATGATGCTTTCATGAAATATTGATGCTTCTGACACATTTCCTCATACTAATTGGTCAGTTGCTTCATTTCTTTGTACCAATGGGCCTGGCAAGCCTGTATGAGACTAACTATGGATGATATAATTTATAGTTTTTTTTTTCTGATTGCCTGTTGCAAACTTAATGTTATTTCTGAATTATCCAGAATAAATTTAGCAGTTTCTATATACATAACAGCTCTTTCTGTATATTGAGAGTCAGTAATTACATTAAGAGATTAAGGAAAATCTAATAGTGTCATAAGAATTGCATACAGCTCTGATTTTTGAACTAAAGTATATGGGCTTTGAATTACTTGGCTCATTTTTTTTTCCTGACTTACAGCCCACCACTGCCAACTTATCTGCATCAGGATGGAATATAGATGCTGGGAGAATCAGGTTTTTTTATATGTATATATATAAACTGAAGATGTTTGCTTTTAGAATATTTGCTGTTAATTTCTTCCAAATAGTTGCTACAGTGTCTTTGCCAATCTTCATTGATTACCCATTATGACATTATCTCAGCATAAGCTACTCCAATTTCTGCTGGATCTATTCCTGATAGTTGATATAGTCCTATCTTGTATAATTAAAGCAGAACCATTTTCTATATAAATGTTTAATTTTTCACTTTGTGTGTTAAGAAAATCCACTTTACAATACTATCTTCCCTTCGCATCATGAGCCCAGTAGGAGAATGAGTTAAAGGCAAAAGAACCACAAAATACAACCAAGTTTGATATCTATATGATCCATATGTGTGTGTTGTAGTCTCTGTTCTACAAGAATTAATACACCCCCTCTCTGTCTCTTACCTCCACCTGTTAACCATCTTGGACTACTTAAGCCCGAATCTTGTAACATTTGAAACAAATTACTTATTACTTGAGTAATTAATCCAATGATAGGTTGTTCTCAATTAATTTGAAAATTATTAAGAGTTTGCAACTGATCTCTTTTAATCTGTACCTCTCATGGTTGAATTTTTTGTTTGACTTATTTTATAAGCCAAATAGCTCAGAGAATGTATAACCCTCAGCCAAGCAGAATGCTTTGTATTTCCTTAAACATTTTTCTATAAAGTATCTGTATCAGAATCAGCCAACAAAATATCCATGTAATGATAAATAATGGATTGAGGAAATTGCCTATAAATTATTTCTAACAGTTGTTGTGCAAAATATTGACATAAAGTTAGAACATTTAACATTCCCTATGAAAGAACTGACATCTTTTTATAGGTTTAGCATTACTATCAGTAGGTACCTTAAGACCAAACCTTTTCCTATCCTCCTCATGCAAGAGGATTGTAAAAAAAACAAATCTGTTAAATCAATTACTGTCATAGGCCATGCCTTAGGTAATAAAGAAGGCAAAGGAATGACAGGTTGTAACAGACCCAGTGGTTGGATTACTCTAGTCACTGTGATTAAGTCTGTTAACATCCTCCATTTCCCCAATTTTTAAAAATAACAAATACAGGGTACTTCCATGGGTTGGTAGTGTCATCTATATGCTGAGTCCCCAGCTGCTCTTGCACTAGCTGCTCAAATGCCTATAATGTTTCCTTAGTTAAGGGCATTGTTCTATCCATACAGGCTGCTCATTTGACCATTTTAAGGGTAAGGCTGTTGGTACTTGTTTTTGATAACCTATATCAATACCTTTTGCAAGAACATCTACTATTTCACCCCTTATTTCATCCCCACCTGTCTCTGGGATTGCAGGAATATTAATCTGAGTACCCCACTGTTGTAAAGATTCCTTCCCCATAAATTTATGGGTATGTCATCTACATAAGACCCTAACTTTCCTGTTTGGCCTTTTGGTCCCACACATTTAACCCATCACACACTTTGTTTTATCTGAGATAACTTCCTAGAAACTGGGTGTAAACCTTTTGAAGTGCCAATTCTGAATTCCAAGATTTTTGTGAGATGATTGTTACACCAGCTCCTATATGCACCAAATATTCTATTTCAGTATTATTTACTTGCAATTTTAATTTTGGCCTCTGATTATTAACAACTGTTTGCCAGAACACAGGTTTCCCAGTACTTCCAAACCCTCCTGTTCTTTCTGCTAGAGTGGCTTTGCCTTTGATGTAGGGAAACAGTAGCAGCTGAGCAATCCCATCACCTGTGTTAAATTGTATCTCTCTTTTTTTTACATAGACCATAATTTAAATTTCTCCTTTGAAAGTTTCATCTGTACATCATCTTTGGATGTACAATGAATCGCTGGGAAGTCAATCCACTTCTTCCCAAGGTCTTCCCTACTCTCCCTGGGGGCAAAGGATCCTAAACTTCAGTAGCTATTTTATAACATTGAGTTTTTGGAACTAGAATAAAATGTTTGCCTGTAGCCAAATCCACAGCCACACTACTTGCAGTAAGTGTGCATTAAATCTCCAATACCAAGTGAAGGCCACTCCTTATCTGAAACAGCTCATACTTTTTGCTGTGAGGCCTTGAGTTCTGCCCCCCAGGCCATTTCCCAAAGGTAATTCGTTACCTTGAATATCTCTGTGGACTTATACTCATTGGTCCTGTGGCAGACCTTGACACATCACTTACACACCCCTGAAAGCCCGGCCTTCTCCATGGTTTATATTCAGGAAAACTATTGTCCTTAGAGATAGATGGCTTTTCACAATTTTGTTGCAAACAGCCATTTCTCACAATTAAAACACCAAGCATTCTGTAATATGAGACCTTTAGCAGGTCTCTTGGCAAATGACTATATTTCTTACAATTAAAGTACTGGACATTTTGATACTGGAGACCTCTAGCTATAGCTTGACCTATAGCTGGTACATGTTGGAACCAATATCAGTTGTATCCCTTATGCATTTTTACAGAAGCACTCCTTGTGGCTTTAATATTCTAATAGGTGTTTACACTTAGAATTTGCACTTTCACATGCCATTGTCTCTATCAACACCTACCTTCAATCAGAGTCTGATTCAGCTTTGTTCACAGCTGAGACTAATTTTTGTGAAAAATCAGTGGAGTCTTCTCCCGAGGTGGACTTTTCCCCAGGCTCCTCAACTTTGTCCCAAGCTCTTGAAGCCACTAGGCAACATTGTTCTGTAGTAGCATCATCAAAGCAAATCTGTTCTTGTATATCAGAGTGCCACCCCCCACTCAGCAACGGGTCTTTGACTTTCTCCTTGCTCTATTTTGATGTTCAGTGTTCACGCTTCTTCCACCACCATGTCCACCATTCCAACTGCAGACTGTCCTCTAGTGCGGCTGTTACCAATCCATTCCAGTCTTGGGGAATAATTTTGAGTAGCCCAGTTATTTAGGATTAGTTTCACATAAAGTGAGTGCATCCCATATGAAATCACGGTCTCTTTAAAACACCTTAGATCTATTATTTCTATAGGATGCCATCCTATCATGTCATATGTTCCAGGCATATGCTGTATGACTACTGGGAAAGTTGGTGGTGGTTGAATCACCCAGGGCCACCCCTCCATATCTGTCCATAGTTTCTTCAACTGCTCAGCCATTCTTCTAACCTTTTTTGAAACAGAATAGGAGGAGGAGGAGGAGGCAATGACCAGAAAAATCCCCTCTGGGAACAAAGTGGGGGATATCCCAGTAGTAGCAGCCACAATAATTTTTTTTTTGCTTGTGTCTTGAAAAAAAAATCTATTTCTTCATCCCCTGCAGTTTTCTCTATAGTATTTGAAATCAAAATTTTCATTTTTATCTTTAACTTTTGAGCCCCACTTTTAGCCATCACTTGTAGCTGGTCTTTGCTACTTTTGTGGGTTCTTCTTTTTCCCACCCTTTATTCTCCTGGTTTTTCCCCCTGACTCTAGATAGAAGAGGGGGAGAGAGAAAGAGAGAGAGAGAGAGAGAGAGAGAGAGAGAGAGAGAGAGAGAGAGACAGAGAGATCCCTAAATCTAGTTTATTTATTTATTTTTTTTTGTTTCTTCTTTGAGCACTGCTACTAACAAACCACAACCCCACTTATTAGGATATTTATATATCCTCTGAAAATGTCCCAGAATTCCAAACACAATCACAGAAACTCTCTGCAACTGGCAAAACCATGCCTCTGCTAGAGCATGAGGCAAATCATAGTCAGCTGTTGCAAATAGTCTGGAGTGGCCCCACATCCCCACACCTGGGATTAATATGAAAACACATTCTTATACTATTTCTGTGCTTTTTGTTTTAAAGAAGCCAAAATTCCAGAATTGTCACTCCTTGTGTGTGTGTGTGTAAGTGTGTGCATAAGTACGTGCATGTGTGTAGAGGCCAAAGTTACATCTGCTGTCTTTCTCAATTTCTTCCTGCCTTATTTGGTGTTTTAGACAGTGTTTATTACTGAACCTGGAGCTCACCAACTCAGAAGACTGGCTGGGCAGCAAGCTCCAGGGATTTTCCCGCCTCCACCTCCCCAGCACTGGGCATAAGTGTGAGCCACCACTCCTGGGTTTTCACATGTGTTGGGCATTTAAACTCAGGTCCTCATGTTTATGCAATAAGCATTCTGCTAATAGAGCCTATATCGCTGAATTCTTGAAAACAAGACAAAAACCCGGTGTACACCTTTAATCCTACTAGTAAGGAAGTTGTGGTGGGGCATCTTTGTAAATTTGAGGTCACCCTAGATTACATAGCAAGTTCCAGGCCAGACAGGGCTATTTAGTGAGATCCTGTCTCACACACATCTTTCTGAGGCCAGGTCTGGGGCTGGAGCTGGGCCTGGGGCTAGAGCTGAGGTTGGGACTGTGGCTGTAGCTGTGGCTGGAGTTAGGGCTGCGTCTGGGGCTGGGGCTGGGGCTGGGGCTGGGGCTGAGGTTGGGGCTGTGGCTGTAGCTGTGGCTGGAGTTAGGGCTGCGTCTGGGGCTGGGGCTGGGGCTGGGGTTGGGGCTGGGGCTGGGGCTGGGGTTGTGGTTGGGGCTGGGGTTGTGGTTGGGGCTGGGGTTGGGGTTGGGGCTGGGGCTGGGGCTGTGGCTGTGGCTGGGGCTGGGGCTGGGGCTGTGGCTGGGGCTGGGGCTGGGGCTGGGGTTGGGGCTGGGGCTGGAGTTGGGACTGTGGCTGGGGTTGGGGCTGTGGCTGTGGCTGGGGTTGGGGCTGTGGCTGGGGTTAGGGCTGGGGCTGGGGCTGGGGCTGGGGCTGGGGCTGGGGCTGGGGCTGGGGCTGGGGTTGGGGCTGGGGCTGGGGCTGGGGCTGTGGCTGGGGTTGGGGCTGGGGTTGGGGCTGGGGCTGGGGTTGGGGCTGGGGCAGACTCTGGGGAACTGGCTCAGTTGATAAAATGCTTGATGTGCAAGCATAAGGACTCAGAACTGGATCCCCAGAATCCATGTAGAAGTTATACATGAGGGTGTGTATTTGTAACCTAGCCCTGGGGAAGCAGAGACAGATGGATTTCTGGCTAAAGTGGAGATTTCCAGGTTCATTAAGAGACCCTGTATCCAAAAAAGAAGGTGGCAAGATATTATTGAAGGGAAGTTGAAGTCAACTTCTGGCTTCCACATATACATGTATACATGTATATGCACACATACTCCCACATACATGTATGCATACACATGAACACACACACACAAAAGCTGTAATATCTGGAATATGCTTGTATTTCCAGCACTTGAGATGCTAGGGCAGGAAAATCCCATGTATGAGATTATCCTGAGCTAAGTAGTGAGATCTTCTCTTAATAATAACAATAATTAACAATAATGATAATAAATTCTAAAAGGGCCAGGATGTGATTTATTGACAGAATGCTTGCCTGGTGTGCACAGAGCCCTGAGTTCAGTTCTGACACCAAAACAAAAAGAAAACCTATCATCATAAAAAGAAAAATAAGAGGTAGGTTTCTAGCTACTACTCCTCTAAGGCAATTGCATTAGACTTTTTCCTTCCTGCCCAGAGAGCACAGACCGTAGCTCATCCTAGAGAAGGTGGGATGCAGGATGAGCCAGTGGCTTTATTTGCAGATGTCCACTCACTGCTGAGCCTGCTTCACAGACTTCTCAGCATCCTCTGGTGCGGACACCACAGGGGTCCTCCCGGATTGTCCTGTGCTGGAGGACATGACACTGACCACCATCTGCTCATGGCATGCTGCTAAGGAGGTGTTTGCTCAGAGCAAGGAAGATCTAAAGTCTGTGACCTTGAGGAAGGGAGGATGGCTTAGAGTTGTGTCTGCTGCTTTCTAATCGGCCATCCAGGCCAGCAGCAGCCTGGCTGATCTAGTCACACAGCTGGCTGGGACATAGGGACAATAGGAGTCACTGTCCCTGCTGTAACAGTGTGCTGGCCTTGGGGGGACAGACTGAGACATGCATGCCATGCTATCTGGCCCTCAGTCTACACATGCAAGTCAGTCAGGGGCTTCAGGCTGAGGCGGAAGATGGAGGGAAGAGGCAGTTGCAGAGAGCAAGGACCATTCTACCTGTTTCTCCAAGCTCCCTCCCTTCCCTTCTCATATTCTCCGTGCCCCTCTTCCCCTTCTGAGGGCAGGACTGTGTACAGGAAGCATTTGGCCAAGTATGATGCTTCTTTATCCAAATCGCAGGCCTTATAAAAATGAGAGAAGCTGTCTTCCAAAGCAAGCAAGAGCCTGTGTCTTCCCAATCTGACTGTCTCAGGGAGACAAAGAGCATCGTCAGTATGAGCTGGGTGCTGCGGCATTACAGGCAATATGGGCAAACAGCAAAGGAGAGGCTGGTGTTAAGATGCACCACAACCATCCAACTTCTGGCCTGTGTTGAACCCAGTGCTCAGGCGAAGGCTCTGGGAAGCCCAGGGACCACCTCCATAGCCCTACTGTAGCTCAGGGCCTGGGCTTTGACAGCACCTCAGGGCTGTGGGGACTCCTCAGAATAGTCTTACTTAGTCAAATAGAAGAAAAGCAGCCCAGTCCAGAAGCCAAGGCTGTGTGTTTGCTTTGCAGTTTGGGATCCAGTGGTACTGCTGTTAAGGACAGAAAGAGGTGTGATGTGGGCCAGCACCTAAGGAACATTGTAGATTGATCCCTTTTGTCCCCTTCTCTCCTGTTGGAGATGCTCATCCAACCTGCTCAAACATCTAATACTGGGCATCTGCACTCTTTTGTCTTTTAAGTTACCCTTCATGGACTGGATAGGGAAGTATCCTTAGACTTCAGATGACTAGCCAGTCACTGTGGCTTACATGCTGTGTGGGCAGGGACTCTGTGTGCACCATACTCATGCTCCATGATGTCTCCAAGCACAGCAGCACTCTTTAGCCTGTCTTACACCAACACCCACAATTCCAAACACTGGGAGCTTGGTCAGAGGCATTATCATTTATTCAACAAGAGTCCACGAAGCGCTTACCATCAGTGGTGAGCAAGACAGACAGACCCCTAACAGACAGGAGAAAGCTCTATGTGAGCACAGGTCACTCTAGACCAAGCACAAAATGATGGTGCCAGACAGAGGATGAAGGACAGGGACGGAGGAAACTGCAGAGTCAGTGTAGTCAAATGGGTCACACAGTTTCTCTGTTCAAGCGGTCATCTGTGTTGTGACAACCTGGAGAGGCGTTTGTCCTTCCTGGTCCCCGAATGCGTCCTGGCTGAAGGGCCAAGACCTGTCCACTAGAGAGCTCTGTTTCCAGGAGCAAGCTTCTGGTTTCCTGAATACAATTTATTTAAATCAAAATAGTAAGGATTATTAGTGACAGTTGGATGGAGAGAAGGGGAAGAAGAGGAGGGGGAGAAGAAAAGAAAGAGGAGGAAGGAGGGAAGGGAAAGGTCATGCATTGCCCAGGATGACCTTGAACTTTTGTGTGTGTGAGATGGTGGGTGCAGTGGGGTTTCTCTGCTCTACTTCCAGCTGGAGGCAGGGAACCAGAATCTGTACCTGGACATCTTTTGAGCACTGTACTGGCTGGTTTTGTGTCAACTTGACACAAGCTGGAGTTATCACAGAGAAAGGAGCTTTCCTAAGAAATGCCTTCATGAGATCCAGCTGTAAGGTATTTTCTCAACTAGTGACCAAGGTGGGAGGGCCCAGCCCATTGTGGGTGGTGCCATCCCTGGACTGGTAGACCTGGGTTCTATAACAAAGCAGGCTGAGCAAGCCAGGGGAAGCAAGCCAGTAAGTGACATCCCTCCATGGCCTCTGCATCAGCTCCTGCTTCCTGACCTGCTTGAGTTCCAGTCCTGACTTCCTTTGGTGCTGAACAGCAATGTGGAAGTGTAAGCTGAATAAACCTTTTCCTCCCCAACTTGCTTCTTGGTCATGATGTTTTGTGCAGGAATAGAAACCCTGACTAAGACAAGCATCTCTGGATGAATGTGCCTATATTCTGTGAGGACAGCATCCCACCATGTTAGATCTGTGTCTGGAATAAAGTTTTGTGTGCATAAAGTTGCAAAGAATTGTGTCTGAGGTTAATGGCCTTGATGTTCTCATGGAAGAGAATGGGTGTCTGTTTGCCCGTTGATGCTTTTGAGTTACTAAAGGCATTGGATTGGAGAGGGTCTGAAATGTGCAGTGACTGCCACCTGAGGAGGGGTGAAGAGACAAATTAAACAATAATTCTGCACCTGCTTCAATCTACAGCTCAGAATCTCTACCTGAAGACAATGGATGTCTCTTTTTATATGGGGATAAATTGTTTTTGCGCTGTTGTAGAGGGGAAAATGAAGAGTAATAACACCCTTTTTGTTCACACACACACATACACAAACATGACATCTATGAACATGCACACACATGTAGATCTGTGCATATGCACACAATACAGATTGTGCATGCATGTTGACAATACATATAAATGTGGACACACTCAAGATACACAGACATATGAACATATGTGGATACATGTGTAAAACATAGATATGTGCACATATAACCAGACCATATATGCATATGTACATATAGACTACATGTATACAGATTCAGAAAAACATATAAAATACACAGACAGTTATGAACACACAGACATACTGATATATACACACATGCACAAATATAAATGTGCATACACAGAGATAGGCACACATGTAACTCGGACACACTCAGACATGCACACACATGCATACATACTACAGACCATACACATAGAAGGCAAACGCACACACAGACACGAAAAGCACTTCTGCCCACAGAACTCTGCATGGGCACAGTTATTAGCCAAGTTGTCTTTCCTGCTCTCTGGGACCTGGAAGAACTCCCTTGTCTGACTGTAGTCTACCTCCAGATGGTTCATTTTGAAGATGGATACCATGTGTGGTTGGGGCTGGCTCTGCATACGAACCATGTGGAGTGGCAGACATAGCCTACTTGGACCTCAGAACTGCCTTCCCAGGAATCCAAACTGTATTTGTGTCATTCCGTACTCATGGCAGCTTTGGGGGAGCCTCCTCCATGCCCTGGGATGCTGGGAGATCGTAAAAGTGGGTGGGCCTGAGGGTGAGTGACTCATGACTCTGGCCATTCCAGCTGTGTAGCCCAACTCTTCTGATTTCTTTGAGCCTCATTTTCCTTCCCCAGCACTGTAATGAAGGCGAGGCAGTGTAGGAGCCACAGAGCTGGTCTTGCCCTGGGTGCTGGGATTGCCTGGGACTGTGGTTCCTTGTTACTGTTCCTCATGCCATGTGGAGAAAGCCAGACTGTCTCATGCAAGGTGTGAGGTGCTACAGAGGGGGCCTTTTTCACGCTGAATGGCTCCCTGATGGATGTCTCCTGGTTTCTTGAGTCTAAATCCTATTCACAGGAGAGAGCAAAGAGGCTGAAGATATGAGCCCGGGGAGTTTCCAGCCACTCTCACTGGTGTCCCTGGTCCTTTAACTGCCAGAGGCTGATGATGAGTAACTTCTCAGGGAACCCAAAGGATTCTGGAAGTTTCTAAATGGCATAATTAATACCACTGGTGTATCAGCCCTAACACTACTAGCCAGCCTAAGAGGAGGTGCTCCCACAACCTAAGACCAGGAAGTGCTGCTTTTTAACCTGGTAAGAAAATCTTTGACCAGAGTGGAGAAGAGGGACCAACAACGTGACTATGTCCCAGCCGAGGCTGTCTGAACATGCTCCGGGTGGGACATGCCAGCAGCCTTGGTCTCCAATAGTCCCTCCCACTATGGTCTCAGGCACCTGCTAGATCTTTCTACTTTATCTGCTACATTCCCACTACACCCTCAAATGACCCAGAAACTGGGAAGTGTGTTAGGGTGATAGGAGTTGGGGTGAGGAAGATCCATTTTCAGATTCTGTTGTTAACAAGGACCATAGACAACCTGGCTTACACAAGGGACACTGCCTCTTCACACGCCAGGGGCTGGAAGCCCAGAGTCAAAGTGTTGGCCATGCCATGCTAAAAAGTTGTCTCAGGCCTCCCTCCAAGTCTGGTGGCTCCTGGCTCATCATGGTTTCACCCCAATCTGTATATGGCGCCCCCTTGTGTGTCTGACATATCTTTATTGCCTTAGGACAGGCAGGATTATATTTGATTTTGGGCTAAAAGACCTAGATATAGCAAAGTCAAGATCATGGCATGTTCTGAATACTTAAAAAAATGATTCTTTTATGTGTTTTTCTGTTTTGCATGCTGGTGCAAATAGAAGCCAAAAAAATGGTGGATGCCCTGGGATTGGAATTATGGGCATCCATGGGGATGCGGAATCTAGGTCCTGTGGAAGAGGAGCTGGTGCTCTTCTCGGCTGAATGATCTTCCCAACAATCTTCCCAACCCCTCTGAACACTTTAAAATGTGGATGGATTCATCAAAACTCGCTGCATGCAACAGGGCTGGAGAGATGGCTCACCTGTTGAGGATTTTCTGCTCTTGCAGAGGGCTTGGGGTTTAGCTCCAGCACCCACGTGGTGGCTCAGATCACAGGGGACCTGATGAGCTGTTTGAACCTCACTGGGCACTGAAATCACATGGTACACATATATGCATGCAGTCAAAATACTCACGCATATAGGATAAAAGAAATAAAAAGTTGATTTGTGTGGACTGAGTTCCATTTTTGAGTACATAGAGCTTTGGGACAGGTTGTAGCAGGTGACCATCTGTGCTGGAGAATGTCCTCCAATGGGTGCGGGCTGTTCTCAGCACCTGTACACTCTACCTGCTAGGTGTCAGAGGAATGCTCCATTTATGACATTCAGAATAGGCTTAGAACTTGAGTCTGCAGCAGAGGGCTCTGGAGCGTGCTCAGACAGTAGCATTTTGAAAGTAGGGGCAGGAAAGGGGGCAGAGTCCCGTCCACCCTGGTGCAAGTGTCAGGGAAAGTGTTGGAGTCGTGAAGATACCTTTGAATTACTCCTGACAGAATCTTTGTGTCTCTTGGAGCTTAACTCTGATCTCTGCTTAGCTGCAAACCACCGTCTGAGGGCCTGGCTGTGCTGTTCACATGGTCACACCTCCCACTAGAAGCCACTTGGCATCTCCTCCTGGCCCTACATCTCTCCAGTACTTGATTTCACCTGGGTACATGGGCAGCCTTGGTAACTGTGGCCAATAGGCAGTATTTGGTGACACTGCGCAGACAAAAACATTCACACAGAGAAAATAAAAAATAAAGCTGATTAGTGTGGGCTGAGTTCCACATTCCGATACCTGCATCCTAGATTCTTCTAGATGTGCCTTCCAACTGTGGGCAAAAGAAAGAGCCCATTTTTCTAAGGAGCCTGGGGTGTTGGCTGGCCGAGGGTGGGGGTGCTTCCTTGATGTAGGGGGGGGCTCCCCTGCACTGTTAAGAGGAACAGCTGGCTGCCCAGGGGTGTGCACTGGTGGCCAATGATAGCTTGTGAGGGGCCTGGGACAAGTCTGGTGTATCTCATGGCTATTTATTTCCACAGCCTTTACATCTGACCTTCTGTTGCTTTGTGGTTTTGACTGCGAATCTGTTGGCCCCTCCCATTTTCAGCAAGTTGGATCACAGCCACAGAACCTCCAGTGAACAAACTGTATAAGACTAGGTTGATTCCGATGTAGCAGAGAAAATGGATTACACATAATGTTCTTGTTGAGATTACAGCTCCCCTTTTTCCTTACAAGGTGTTGCCTGGCTCGGGGTGGGGGACGGAACAATAGAGCTACTGTGGCCACCAGGGGGCGCTGATGCTGTGTTCTGAAAACTACATTGTTGTGGAAACCTGAGGTTAGGGGGGTCCTCTCCATGCAATTCAAGCTGCAACAGAGATGATCAGGAATTTGCTGTTGTGTGCACACATCTGCATGAAGAACAGGCAGGCCTCAGTGTCACCTCTTTCCTGGAAAGAGGTTGGCCTTGGACTCAGTCTAGCCAACAACTGCCCCTGTGCTATCCCTGTGTGGTAGAGAGGCTCTTTGATCAGGTGCCTCCTCTTCATAGTGCAGATCCCTTCAGGGATGCTTCCCAAACCCCCAGACTGCAAAGCTGTTTTACAGGAACTGCACTGAAGGAACTACTTAAATAATTCAAATGGAGCTGGAAGAGATGGTTCGGGAGTTAAAGAGCACACGTTTTTGCAAAGGACCTGAATTCAGCTCCCAGCATCCATGTCTAGCTCCACAGAGAGCGCATGCTCTGGCCTCCATACACCCGCTCTCAGTCACGGGAGCATAAACACAGACATAATTAAACATAATAAAAGAACATTTAAAGAATAAAACATTGACAATATGCCTCACCCTTTTAGAAGATAGGTAGGCTCTCTTGCCCAGGCTGTCCTTGAACACCAACGTGGTTGAAGATGATCTTGAATTCTGATCCTCCTACCCTATCAGCAGCTGGGATTACAAACACCACCACACGTGGCTTGTGTGGTGCTGAGGATGGAACCCATGGCTTTGTGCATGCTAAGCAAGCGCTCTACCCACAGAGCCACACCCCCAGCTGCCACCTGTCAATCATGCAAAAGTTAAAACCAACAAATGTGTAAAGAACCCAGGTCAGCATAGCTTCCCATCATTGTTGATCCCCACAGCAAAACCTTTGACACTAGTGTCATACCTAACTGCTGTACCCAAGTGGGTCCCTTTGCCTACTGTGAGGTGGGAGGGAGGCCTTGGCCAATGGATGAACTTTTTAGCATTCTCTACCAACTAAGATATATCTAGTTTCTCCTATAAGGAGGCAACTTATTTTTTAAAAATATTAGTTTTTAAGTTTTAAACTATATGTGTGAATATGTGTCTCTGTCTGAGTAATGTGAAAATGAACGCCCAAGGAAGCCAGAGGTCTCAGATCCCCTTGTGGTGGTTTGAATAGGTATGGCCCACATAGATTCATGTGTTTGATTGCTTGGCCATAGGAGCTGCGGCCTTATTGGAAAAGGCATGCTCTTGTTAAAGGAAGTGTGTCACTGTGGAGGCGGGGCTTAAAGGTCTTAAATGCTTAAGCTAGGCCCAGTGTGAAACACATCTGGGCTCCTCCATGCTGCCTTATGAACGAGATGTAGGACTCGTCTCCTCCGCACCATTTCTGCCTTCATGCTGCATGCTTCCCTCCATGTTGATAATGGACCAAATTTCCATAACTGGAAGCCAGCCCCAATTAAATGTTTTGCCTTCATAAGAGTTGCTTTGGGGCTGGAGAGATGGCTCAGTGGTTAAGAGCACTGGATGCTCTTCCAGAGGTCCTGAGTTCAAATTCCAGCAACCACATGGTGGCTCACAACCATCTGTAATGGGATCTGATGCCCTCTTCTGACCTGCAGGCATACATTCAGGCAGAACACTGTACACATAATAAATAAGTAAACCTTTAAAAGAAAGAATTTAAAAATGTTGCCTTGGTCACGGTGTCTCTTTACAGCAATGGAAACCCTAACTAAGACATCCTGGAGCTGGAGGTATAGGCAGTTGTGAGCCACAAGATGTGGGTGCTGGGAACCAAACCTGGGTCTTGTAAGAGCAGTAGTTTCCCCTAACCACTGAGCAATCTTCCCAGCCTGAAGAGCCCCCCTCCTCTTTTGAGACAGGGTCTCTCTATATTATTTTGCTATTCTAGAGCTCTCTATATAGACCAGCCTGGCCTTGAACTCACAGAGATCTGTCTTCCTCTTCCTCCCATGAGCTGGGATTATGGGATTAAAACCATGCACCACCACACCAGGCAAGAGCCAGTTTCTTAAACATGTCTTTTATTTTTGGAATGCTCACTAGTGAGCCAGACAACAGCATTGCCCATGTCACAGTTATCACTAACCAGATCACAACAGCAGTTGCAGCTCCCGTGGTTAGCAGACCCATACACTTCTGGAAGACCACACACCGCCACCCACCCACCCACCCCCCGGGTCATGCCTTCCTCCATAGGAGCGAGGTGAGAGTGCACCCGGGCTATCTCATTTCTTGACTCAGCTCTCTCACCCCTTAACCGACGTGGAGCTGCTGTGGGCAGTATGTCTGCATGTCGGTGACCAGGCCCGTTAGATAGAGTATTCATCCCTCATAGTTCTGGAGTCTGCAACTCCAAAACCAAGGTGTGGACAGGGCTCTTTCCCCCTGAGGCCTCTCTCCTTAGTTCCTGGGTGGTCCTGTCTGTTTATGACTCGTGGCCATGTCACCATGTGTGTCTGTGTCCTCATCTTTTCAAACACAAACACCAGTTGCATTGATTAGGGCTCATTACACGATCGTCTCTTTAAAGTCCCTGTCACTAGACACAACCACATGAGACCAGGAGCCATGTGGCAGCAGACACATTTTATCCTGTAACACAGTGGCAGATGCATCCACGTCCCTTGTTTAAAAGGAAAACTATGGCCCTGAACCCTTTTACGGCCTTCAGCTTGGACCTCATTACACACCTCTGCCTGTTGTATGACCAAGAATTGTCATTCCCCTGTGTTCTGTGGCCCATATTATTGGGGGGGGTCTCTTGCTAGAGGGGCTGCTCCCCACCTGATGGAAACACCAGGCTCAGATGGAACATCTACAAGGGAGCTGACACGTTGTTACCATCAGTCTTTGTGCCTGGGAAAGGTGGGTGACAATGTAGTGGTAACAATGCCCTGAAACCATATCGGTCCCTAGCCATCCCTGGAAATAAATTGAGCTGGCAGGAGAGCCCGAGACAAAAGAAAGCAGTCAGCTGTAGCAAGCACAGGAATATCCTGGGTTGTCAAGAGATATGATTGACATGCAAACTTTTCTCTTTCTAGTATTTGTTATAATTTAGAAATATTATGATGCATAAAATATATGCAGTAGAGCCTGGGGAGATAACTCAATGGGTAAATAGCATTTGCCATACAAACATGTGGACCTGAGTTCAAATCCCCAGTGCCTATGTAAAACCCAGGAACCCCAGTACTGGGGAGTTGGGTCAGACAGATCCCAGGACCTTGCTGGTGTGTGTGTGTGTGTGTGTGTGCACGCGCGCACATGTGTGTGTGTGTGTGTGTGTGTGTGTGTGTGTGTGTGTGTGTGTGTGTGAGACAACTGAGTCATCATCATTGGCTAAAATACCCAAGTCACTTACATCCCTCTACACTGGAGGACATTTCCAGGGACACCATTCCTCTGGACACCTTAGGAGTTACTTTGTAGCCACCAAAACCTGATCAGGAGAGACTGTGGTGAGAGCTGTGGAGAGCAGGTTCACATGAACTCTAGAACTCTGTGAATTTTTATTCATAAACTTTCAGCCATAGCTCATCTAGGACCCTACACACGCACACATACACACACACATACACACACACATACACACACATACACACACACACATACACACACACATACACACACACAAACACACACACAGAGGCACACACAGAGACACACACAGGCACACATACATACAAACACACAGACATACATACAAATATACACACAGAGAGACACAAACAAATACACACAGAGAGACATACATACATACATACATACACACATACAAGCACACACAGGCATGCGCACACATGCACACAGACACACACATGCACACACAACACAGAGAGAGACAGGCACACAGAGAGAGACAGACACACACATATACATAGACACAGATATGCTCACTCACTTACACACATATGCACACACACATACACAAACACACGTACACAAACACACACATACACCTGTGACAAAAGTTCCACAACCATTGGATGGGGCAAGAAGGTTCAGCAAAGGGTCCTGGGAGAATGGAATGGTCACAGACAAGAGACTGAATGATGTACCCAACCTTACATCATAGGCTACACTTGTTGACAGAGACAAGGACATAGACAGGATTCCAAACCAGAAAACTCTTCGAGAAAGAGCTTGATCTGGGGCTTGACGGTCATTTCTTAGTGGTGACGTCAGAAACATGGACAATAAGAGCAAGGCTTCATGAATGGAACGGCATGAAACAAGGACACGCCAGGGCTCCCGTGTGCAGCATCAGTGGGTCAGGGGAAAGGCAGGCTATTTAGCTGTGTTGTTGCTGTGGCAAAATGCCTGACAGAGAAGCTTGAGGAAGAAGGCCTCACTCTGACTCACGGATGAGGGGGTTCAGTCTGGTGTTTGGAAGGTGTGCAGCTGCTCACACTGTACCCATAGTGGAGAAGCAGACTCCCTACATCTCTTAAAATTCACCCCAGAGCCATGATCCACATTCAGGGTGAGCCCTCCTCAGTCAAACCTTGCTGGGCACTCCCTGGTAGAGGGACCCAGTGCTGTGTCTCCTAGGCCATTCCAAAACCCATTCATTCGACAAGGCAGATTAACCAGGGAAAGGCAAACTGAGGAATGGGAAAAAGAGACTGACATCCTGATATCCAAGAAGGGATAAGCATCCTGTACATAGAATTAGAAAGAAGAAAGCTGTCACGATTCAGCTAGAAGACTGAACACACGAAATGATGAGCCAAGGACTAGAGGTAGGATCCCTGCAAAGATGGCACACAGATGGTCAGTAAGTACGTGCTCATGCGCAGTTCCAGACCCAAACTGCAGCCGATACTGCTTACTGTCAAGAGAAGAAAGAAAGGAGGCAGATGTGCTGAGAAGCCGAGAGGAAGCCAAGGCCGTGTGTACTCCTGGTGCACTGTAATCGACTGTACCCACCATAGTATGGGCGGTGGGACAAAGGCAGCGAAGCCCACAGCTCAGTGAACACAGGCGTCCAAGCTTTCTTTCCTGTGGCGTGTTCATGAGTCCTGTCACCTGGGCTTACATGCAGAGGCTTCTTTGTTGTTATTTTCTTCAACAGTCAGGTCTAAATGTTTCCTCTGCCCTTAGAAGTCCTCTGGGTAATAAGTCATGTGGGATATATTTAAACATATTTGTGTGTATGTGTGTGTGTGTGAGTGTGTGTGTGTGTATGTGGTGTGTGTGTGTATGTGGTGTGTGTGTGTTATGTATATGGTGTGTGTATGTGGTGTGTGTGTGTGTGTGTGTGTGGTATGTATATAGTGTGTGTATGTGGTGTGTGTGTGTAGCATGTATGTAGGGTGTGTGTTTGTAGTATGTGGTATGTGTTTATTGTATGTGGTGTTTGTGTGTGTGTGGCATGTATGTGGAGTGTGTATGTGTAGTATATGTGGTGTGTATGTGTGTGGTATGTATGTGGGGTATGTGTATGGTGTGTGTGTGTGTGTGTGTGTGGTATGGTGTGTGTTTGTGGTATGTGGCATGTATGTGTAGACTAGGTGCAAATGTGTGTGCATGCATGTATGGAGGATGAAGTGGACATGCGTGTCTTCCTTACTTTTTGAGATAGGATCTCATTGAGGCCCAGAGCTCCATTTGGCTACACTGGATGGCCAATGTGCTACAGAGATTCTCTGTCTCAGCACTGCTAAAGTCACCTGGGGCTTTGAGAGAGGTGACAGGGAATGTGTCATACTGAGCCATGGCAAAGAAGTAACAAGCAGCCCTGGTTCCTAGAAGAGCCTGACCCTGCCCATGGCTTCCACCTTTCCCATCTCCTAGGAAGTGGGAAGAGAGAACTCCATTTTTACCTTATCTGTTTCGATGTTGTTTGGTATTTTCAGAAAGCAAGGATATTTCTCTTGTAATCTAAAACACTGCAAAAACATGGCTCAATCAATTTTTCAACAAGTAGCCAGAGAAATGGCAGCATCTGGTGCGGTTAAAACCACGCATGCCACTTATCTGAAGAGAGATGGCTGATTGTTCATCTCTGGAGACTCATGCTTTGTCCTGTGCTTTGACTGCTGATCCTGGAAAGGAAAAGTGAGGTGCTGAGGTGGGAGCTATGGAATCCCACTGGAGACTCCCTGTAGAGGATCAACAAAGCCCACAGAGATGGGGGGGTGATGGTGATGATGATGGTGTGATGAGGACAGTGATGATGATGGTGTGTTGAGGACAGTGATGGTGATGGTGTGTTGAGGACAGTGATGATGATGGTGTGATGAGGACAGTGATGATGATGGTGTGTTGAGGACAGTGATGATGATGGTGTGTTGAGGACAGTGATGATGATGGTGTGATGAGGACAGTGATAATGATGGTGTGATGAGGACAGTGATGGTGATGGTGTGATGAGGACAGTGATGATGATGGTGTGATGAGGACAGAGACAGTGATGGTGATGGTGTGATGAGGACAGTGATGGTGATGGTGTGATGAGGACAGAGACAGTGATGGTGATGGTGTGATGAGGACAGTGATGGTGATGGTGTGATGAGGACAGTGATGATGATGGTGTGATGAGGACAGAGACAGTGATGGTGATGGTGTGATGAGGACAGTGATGGTGATGGTGTGATGAGGACAGAGACAGTGATGGTGATGGTGTGATGAGGACAGTGATGGTGATGGTGTGATGAGGACAGTGATGATGATGGTGTGATGAGGACAGTGATGGTGATGGTGTGATGAGGACAGTGATGGTGGTGATGATGGTAGTAGCCTGCTGTGATAGATAAATGTGTAGCCATGGTGAAGGTCATGTTTGTGATGATAGTAAACAGTGATACGATGGTAATAATGGTAATGATGGTATTCACAGGGCCATGGGTGGAACCCTGGCCTCATTCCTGGTCTTAGGAATGGAGTCCTGATCTCCCTTGCCTGATGTGCCTCATAGGATCTACCTGGGATTTTCAGAAGCCCTGGAATTACATCTTCAACTGCAGACAGGCAAGGAAGAGCAGAACCATATGTGGCACGTGGACACCTTCATCAAAGGGAGTTAAGTTCCTGAGCCTGTGTCCAGAGGCTGCCCAGACCACAAAGCACCAGGGATGATCTCAGGGCCAGGGTGGCAGTGGGAAGGGTTTAGTTACCAAGCTTGCCTTCAGGAGAGTTGGAGGGGGACAGATTCTCTCCAGGTGGGCAAGTGACTCCTGAGATCACAGTATTAGAAGCGAGTTGTGGCATATAGTGTTCATGGTGTGAAATGCCCTAAGAGGGTGCCCCAGGGAAGGGAATAAAGGTCAGAACAAAGCCCAAAGTAGTGGCTTCCCATGGGAGCGGTGTCTGGGCCACAGGTCAGGGCTTGGATCAGTAGGAGGAATAGGTGAAACCGGGACTGGACTGGAGCTGTGGACAGGCAGGGCAGAAACAGACTGTGAAGGTGACCAAACAGCAGATGCACATGGTCTCTAAGGCTTCTGCTGATGTGGTTAGACTGTGGGTGCCCTGGGAGAAGCAGCCCTAGACCAGAAGTAGAGGATCTTGTCATCAAAAACTGGCTGGAGTTGGGGCCTGTCAAGGGGTAGGGTGCCTCTGCCTGCACTCTCAGCTCTCCTCGGACCTTCTGAGGTACCGGGGGGCGGGGGGGAACAATGGCAAGAAAGATACTGGTAGATCTGGGTAGGAAAGTGTTGAAATATTTAAATCCAGGCTCAGGGTTTCTATCTCACCCCTAACCATTTTCTGGATGAACACACACACACACACACACACACACACACACACACACACACACACACACACACACAGCTTTTATATTTACAATCATCTTTAAACAGTATAAACGCTTGGCAGCTGCCTACCCTCTATGCTGACTTTAGAATCTACTTTCCCATCAATAACCCCAAGTCATTACTTCCTGCTTCATCTGGGCTGCTCTTAACGCCAAGTGGCCAGCCCTCGGGGTCATGTTCTCTTGGCTTCTATCCCACGGTGGCTCCTCCTTCCTCCTCCTGTACACTCCTCTCATGGCTCTCTAACCTCAAGCCACAAAACCTAAACCCCACCTGTTTTTTCTGCCCCTCTATTAGCTGCTGGTATCTTTCTTTACCAATCAAAAATAACTTGGGAACCAAGGTATATATGAGGACACTGTCCTATAGACTCTCATCTCTGGGATTACCAGGTCTTAGATAACACAATAGATAGCAAAAGAAAGGTTCGGGACTGGGAACTGAAACCCTTCCTGGTTGCTGCAGATTCTAAAATCTAAGAGTAGCAAACTTTTCTCAGTTTGTAAAGAGAACGCGTTCCATTTCTGCCTTGTTAAACTCCTGGCTCGTTTAAACTGCAACCATGTCCACATTTCCTTCACAGAGAGACCACACAACCTCTTCTCCCACACTGCGGCTGGGAACTACAGTTGGCCTTCAGAAGAGACCCTCAAGACAGGCCCAGTCTCTGAATCTCTTACACCCGGCCATCTTTAATAGAAATGACTTAAGTTTTTCTGCTGCCTCCTGTCTTCACGGTGGTCTGCTGCACTGAATACTCTTCGGAAGAGGAAGGAGGGTGGCCCTCAGAAACATTCATTACTGGGGTGGCATTTCAGTCATTCCTGGGACTGTCCCTTTAGTACCACTGCTAGAAACCCATGGATTGGGTGGAATCTAGTGTCATTAGGGTGGGCTTTGAGGTTTCAGAAGCTCAGCGTCTGTCTCTCTTCCTGCTGACTCAGCTCTTTCTCCATCACCATGTGTGTCTGTGTGCTGCTGTGATGACAATGGACTGGACCTCTGAACTGTAAGCCAGCCCCAATGAAATGTTGTCCTTTTAAGATTTCACTTGGTCATGCTCTCTTCACAGCAATGGAAACCCAAACCAAGACAGGCTGCAATGGTATCTCCCCATGAATGCCCTTGTGTCCCAATTCCCATCCTTATAAGGACACCGAATCATTTGGGATTAGGGTCACCCTAGTGGCCTTTCATTAGTCAGGGTTCTGTAGAACGGATGTATATTGTAAAGGGAAGGAAGTCTGAGCTGTTGGAGGTTGGGATTTGAACCTTTTTTAGGTGTGGGCAAAATGAATCCAGAATGCAAGGCAGGGCCCAGTGAGATCTGCAGAGATGTGATGCAGACTTCCGCCCTTGGATGAAGAGTGGAGGCCAGTCGCCCTGAGGCAGGGACACTTGCCTGGAGACCCGGCAATTTCTATACCTAACAGCCAGGGACTGGGACTAGCAGACAGCCTGAGGACTGCAGTTGCTTCTCAAACCCTACACCCAAGCCCCGCCCCCTTCCTTATTCGTTCCTCCATCCCAAGTGCTGCCACATATTTCAGTATGAAAATCTAGGTGTCGGGGTGGGGGTGAGGAGGAAGATGGATCTGCTGACTGCTCTTCCAGAGGTCCTGAGTTCAAATCCCAGCAACCACATGGTGGCTCACAACCATCTGTAATGGGATCTGATGCCCTCTTCTGGTGTCTGAACACAGCTACAGTGTACTGACATACATAACAAATCCAGGTATGTCTTAGAAGTATCTAAGGGAAAACCCAGAGTATCCTTTGGGTATCAGGACTCATCTGTTTCCAGACTTGTTCCTGATCTGTCAATGAGAGGACTGCCATCTGTTGTCTGTTTATGAACCTCCCCCAAACCAGGATTAAACTAGAAAGCAGTTAGGCTGGGAGCAGGATAGCTTCCTGGAGCACTTGAGTCTTTGCTGTGACTTTGTGCTGACCCATGGGAACCTATGGTTTGGATCTGTTACAATGCATAGGGCAACCGCCATAGCAACAGGCCATCAATGGAGAAGTGCCCGAGATTCAGGCAGCTGGGCTGTTAAGCATGGCGGGGTGACCTGGAGCTGAAGAACATCTGTGTTAAGCCTGGTGGGACTGTTCTGGAACTTGAGTGCCTTCTTTCAGCACACAAGAGGCTTTTCTGCATATAGCCAATAACTCCACCCTGAACCTTGATGCCAGTAGCTTGCCAGAGCAAGTGAGCATTTTATAACTTGCTAGTCATTCTGCATACTAGTAGGGGGAGGGGCAAGGGTGAGTTTTGCTGGGATCCATTTAGCATCTACCACACAGGAAACACCCTCAAAGGACACTTCCCAAGTTATATCAAAATTTCACCACACTGGAAAAGTCCTTTCCCATAAATCCAAGCCCTGTGCAGAAGCACCGGTCTCCTCAAAAGAAACCTCAGGAAGACAACAGTTGGTTTTGAACCTTTAATAAAAGTAAAAAAAAGAATGCAAAAGAACACAATGCTGCAAACTTAGCACGGACATGAACCTCTCTGGGTGTTCAGATCAGGACAGCGAGTGTGCTTGGTACTAATTACCATTTGTCCAACTCGGTCACTTTGGTTCAGTGTAACAGCTGTCAC
Source organism: Micromys minutus (assembly GCF_963924665.1). NCBI lineage: Eukaryota > Metazoa > Chordata > Mammalia > Rodentia > Muridae > Micromys > Micromys minutus. The sequence continues at coordinate 8,109,822 of NC_137958.1, forward strand.
TATTGGCAAAAGCATCCTTCAGATTCACCTTTTTTTTTTTTTTTGGCTACATTATTTCTAACAGATTTGTTTCCAGTTTAAGAGAAAAAAATACTCATTGTATACAATCAAGTGCATCACCAAGACAACTTATTTTTCTTCTAGTCACTTGTGGCGTTTACAAGATACTGAGGTCTTAGCTGGACAGTGACTTCAAAGTACCAATCATTTGTTTTTATTTCCAGGAAACTTTAAGGACCATTCCAAATTCTAGAACAACCCATTTTCTTTTAGCCAAAGTAGTTTCAGAAAACAAAGGTTTACTCCAGACATTTCCCTCAAAACAAAATAAACAAACCCCCTATGAGGAGCCCTGTGAGAGTGAATCCAAACCCAGATGTCCATAGGCTGGAGCTTCTGTCCTGCCTGGAAAAACTACTGCTTCACCAAGTCAATTCCATATAATTTAAAACAAACACATTTTGGAATACAAAAAAAAAGGGTAAGTTTGTAAGTAAAAATCACTAAACTCACAAACCTGGAGTATGTCAGAGGACTAGGGTGCAGTGGAGGGTGTGACTGGGAAGCGTCACGGCTGACACAGTATTGCTGAATGCGCCTCCACGCAGCTCGGAAATGACCCGAGAACCCTTCTCTGGAACAGCTCTCGCAGTAAAAAAAAAAAAAATAAAAAATAAAATAAAATAAAAAATAAATATTTAAGAGAATACAAGGCTCAGATTGGTTTTCATACACATTGCACTTGAAGTTGAAGACCCAATACTTGCAAGTTAGGTCCCATGTGTTCTACGCTGTCCAACGCATATAGGACACTGCGAACTTTACGCAGTGACTCACACACTCAACCTTTTACAAGGCAATCACAGATTGCAAGCTCCATAGGGCTGTGGAAAAGTCTTCTCCACTCTGGAGTGACAGAGACACAATTTCGGCTCATTACGACTGAAACGGCAGACAGCTACTCACTCTGAGATGGTCCAGATCTTGGATAAAACTTCACTTGAATTGAGGTTAAAAGTCCAGCATCACAGTGCAGAATCCTGACTGTGCTGCCCTTGGCTTTCAGTAAGATTGTCTACGAACCTCCTGGCAGTAGAAAGCAGTTCCCACACTGATGAAACACAGTGAGCGTCAGCCTGAGTGTGACCTGGAGATGGGGCTGCACTGGGTCCTACGGGGAGCAAGAGCTTCCTCTAACTCACTGCTGCCCTTACCCCCTCTTTACACAACCCTGTATTTTAATTCTGGACAAATATTCTTACTACACACACTTTATCTCTGTTAAGCACCATCAACCTCTCTCCTTTGGGCACTGACACAAAACTGCTAGTTGGTAATTCATTTTGATTCAAGGCTTTGAAATATGGCATTTTGCTTTGAATGATGAGTGAAATCTAATACTCGGGAAGTGGGCCCCCTTACCCAGCTCTCACACACAGGCTGGGATGGAAGGCTCCAGTGCAGACAGTGTGAGGGGGACAAGGGAAGACAAGGTAAGCAGCCCTTGCTCCATTCGCTAGTCTAGACTACGTGAACACATCTTTAGGAGCCGGTTATCATCAGCCCAGTCTAAATGGAACATTGAGAAAAAGATCATCTTCATCACACCCAGGACCAGCGTCTCTGCATCCCGCTTCCGCCCTGAACCATGTGCTGACGCTCAGTCACTGTGAGGCTTTTCCGGAACACCCTGTGTGAAGAACAAAACAAATCAGTGCTCAGACATAGGGGCCTAAGTGATTGCCTGGGGAAGGTGACAGGCTCAGGGTAAGCTCCACTATTGCCCTTCAGGCTGCCAAGCATGCAGACCTACCTCTTCACCTACCAAGTTACGACAACCCCTACCTCAGCGAGAGTGGTGCTGCCAATGCGTTTCTATAAAGCTTGCTATGCAGTGACAAATATGTGACTAAGCGTCTAGCCACAGGAAACAGCACTATCAAAGCACTGCCACCCACAAGGTAGGACAGGTGCACCTGAGAGCTGACTCAGTCCAATTAGGGCACCGTTTTAAATGGGATTTATTTGTGGAAAAGGTAGGTGGCTTCTGCTGGAGCCTGTCAGACTGGACCATGTGGATGGAGTAAGCTGTCTTATGGCAGAGCTGATTGAACAGAACCACAAGCTGCCAAGGAGACAGAAACCTCAATTCACGCCTCCTTTGGGAGCAGAGACCTCCTGTTCAGGTCTCCCACATTCAGCAGCCATACTTAGAGAATAGCATTAAGATCCTGTAACCATGAGTGATGGATAGAAAAGGGACCTGAGTCAAGCCACCCAGGAGTGTGACATGCATGCTTTCTAGAAAACAGGCTTCCCAAAAAGCTGACATAAGGAAGTTTCTAAGCAAACTTAAAATACTTTAGGTATTTTTTTTTCTTCTTGATTTTAATTATAGTCCAGGCTGGCCTTGAACTCAAAGAGATGCATGTTTCTGTCTCTCAAATTCTGGATTAAAGACATACACCACATCTAACCTAGGTCAAACTCTTGACAAGCTACTTAGGAAAAAAAAAAAAAAAAAAAAAAAAAAATCAAGCCACCAAATTACACTATTTACTAATTCTACAAACAAAACACAATTTTAGAATGTGATCTTCAGGAGACTAAAACTAGTTTTTTTTTAGTGTAAGAGGGCAAAAGACCTGAGAAGCCACCGACGGGCTGAGACTCACTGGACTACGGACACCTGGCTGCCCACTCGGGCAGGTAATGCAGCGCAAGATGACAACTGCACCGGGGACACAGATTCGTACACAACTGTTTTCATGTGCGTTTGCAGGACAAATGACAGGCACATGCTTTATGTCAAAGGGTTAGATAATATACTAATGAGTATATTTAAAGCACATTAATAATAGCTCCTACCTCACAGTTTGAGCTCCATTAGTAACAATAGATGTGGTCAGCAAGAGACTCACCTGTGTCAGCAGACAACAGGAGAGAGACACTGAATCTAAAAGCAGGGCGCAAGTTCTATAGTTAGTGTCCCTGTGAGGTGAGGTGACAAGAAGCTGAAACTTTTACTTTTTAAAGAAAGGTTTTTAAATGCATAACAGCAACAAGTGCAGATCTACGGACGATGGCATTGCTTCTCTACAGACAACAGAACCTCTCAGAACTGCTCCAGTGCTGCAAGCAGCCCCCTGGCTTGGGTGCCCTTGTGAGTAACCAGGCTCAAGAGAACTGCAAGCAGGAACCAAGAGGCCTGACAACAGTAGGAGGGCAGCAAGGGTTTCTAGAATTACAGTCTTCAAAACCTGCTTAGCTCACTTCCTGTCAGTTATCTCTAGGTATACAGACCGGCAAGTTCAGTGTCTGCTCCTCCCTACGGGACAAGAAAGCCTTGGCCTCCACAAGCTCCTAGAGTCACACCTCCCTCCCTTCTGGCAGAAACTAGTCAACCTGCTTGGGGACAACTTAGTCCAAAAGCCCAAGAAATTCTCTGCCAGACTGAACAAATCTCAAAACACAAGGCACCAGGAGTCCTTTCCTTCCACTGATAACCACCGGGGTGTGAAGCAAGGGAGGCAATCGTGGGGGGCGGGAGGGAGAAATGCCTTCATGTTTTCATATGAGATTGATTTGTTTTTGTTAAATGCAGCTTGGATGGGAGGTATTTTGTTTCAAGATAAGGTATCTTTGTATAGCCCACACTGTCGACTCCAGGCCCTCCTGCTTCCACCTCCTGGTTGGGATCACAGGTGTGTCCTACCATGCCTAGCTGGCTTCTGACAAGCTTTTTAATAGTGAGAAAAGCTTTCTAACTCTCTGTTATAGGCAAGAGAATTCAGTTTCTGATTGGCTGTGACCTGTAGAGAGTTAGCAGGAACAGAAGAGAAAGACACCTCAAGTTCAATGACTTGTATTTTTTGAGAAATTCAAGTGGCCCTCAAATTCGACTTCATGAGTGGATGTCACATGACTGTTTAAAAATAGCACGGGCTACTGAGAAAAGCACTGAGAACACACTCCACAGCTCATCTCTGCGCAGCAGCTCTTTCCAGTCCCCTTTCTAAGAAGTTCTCTTTACTTCAGCCATGGATCAAAGTCATCCTCAAATGCCATCCACATTTATTTATTAAAGTTCCAGTGTTCAAGTGGCAGCTGCTGCCTGATGAAGAGGCAGGCCTGCTCTGAGGCTCAACTCAGCTGCCTGGCTGCCTCGGAAGTGGCCTGGATATAAGGTGGATGGCACTGCTTTTTCTCCCAGGGAGAAGAGACATAGTGCTCAAGCAAGACGGTTCCTTTACACAGTGGTCAAGCCATGTTTCAGAGCTCTCTGGATGGTTCGTTACCTGTGCTTTTTAGCAGGGCAGTGCTTGCTGACCCAAGCTGTTGCCTGGTTTGTCCAGACAAGGAAACACTACCCCAGCATTGTCTGCACCCACTGATTTTGCTAACAAATGCTTGGGAGCTCCTGACACATGTGCCTGCCTAGTAGCTATACCCAGAACACAGAGTAAGCCATGTGGGCATTCTCAAACTCTGGTTGCTTTCTAACAAAATATTTACAAATCTATATATTGTAACTTAGTGAGAACCCAGCTAGGCATCACGTTATTATTAACATAAACTGTTGCTAATGAAACTGAATAAGACATGTATCAACAATATATGTGTCCAGAGATAGCAACCGCAGCACTTACCATAGCTAACTGTCGTCCTATGTTTCCCACGGTGACACCTCCTGAGAAAAATATACACGGGAGCCAAGAACGGATATAGAGGAAATCTGGAGATGTGTACCTACAGGGAACAAAACAGCTGTAACCACTCAGGCAGTCCGAGGTCTAGGATTTGTCATGTGAGCAAGAAAGACAAATGTGGGCTTAAGTTATCAAATGTGCATGTTTTATGGTCACCAGACTTTCCTCTCACTGAGTTGCCAATGGTGAACTGTTTTTGTTCTCCCCTATGTAGCCTAGGCTGTCCTGGAACTTGCTCAGTAGACCAGGCTGACCTTGAACTCAAGAGATCCTATTGCCTCTGCCTCCTGAGTGCTGGGATGAAGGGCATGTACCACCCCCACCCCACTCAGTTGTGAGTTTTCAATATGCATTGAGAAAAAGCATTTCAAGATTTTCATGTTATTCTGCATTAAAAAATTACACTTAACAGGTGTTATAAAAACAAAATAATATTCTAAATGCATACTTACTGGTAGACACCATTATACACAAGAAACTGAGTGATCAGCGTAGCTAGGAAGGCGATGGTGATCCCAAGCCCAAGGCCACTTCGGGAACGATCGAACGTCCACCACAAGCCCAAAGACAGGGCTGCTAACGTCAAGGACAGCTGGACATTATTGGCAAAATCTAATTTCTAGTGATCCAAAAGTTAAGGAAACATTTTATAATTTATCACTTAAAAAACAAAAACCCCAAACCCCAGAATTACTGACAGGGTGTATCACTACACAGTACCTTCCTGCTGTCTGTGTCACCTGACAGTCGGTGACTGAGTTAACCCAGTGTCTGTGAAGCAGTACTCAGAGCTGGCTGGCAGGAAAGGCCCCAGTGGGCATACAACTTGACAGTATCTTTTACTCCAAGTTGCTCTAGAAACTTAAGCTTTTGAAGAATTTACCATCAAATTGGCCATTTTCATAGAAAATGGACCAAATCACAGCATACGGCATGAAGAGAGAGTGTCAGCCGTGGAGGAGCCCAGGCCCTCCTGACAAGCCTCGGACTTTCTGCAACAGAACAGGGTTCTCACTATCACAGAGTACATCAGTGGGGTAGAAGGCCAGAGGGGATGAAAGTCCACTGAGCAAGGCTCTGCTTCTGGTGTTAGTCCAAAGGCCCTAGGAACGAAACCCCAGAATTCCTGCTCTACTGTGAAATACAGGAATGAGGTGACGAACAGCAGTATTTGGTGGTCACAGCAACAATACACCCTGCTACAACCTAGATGATCCTCTGGACACAGATACCAGCTGAGGATACGGCACTGGCGTGGTTGATGCCAACGAACACAGCAATACAGCGCATGACGCTAGCCCACTCTCTCTTGAACTTGTGTGGTTCGCCCAGGTGACTGTCGATACAGGGATACAGTAAGCCGACAACAGCTATGGAAAAAAGAGCAGGACAGGATTAGGATACACTGGCGAAAAGCAGTCCTCATGTGTGCATTAGAATCCAAACCACTGATTTTCCTAGGCACTTTGTCACCTGTAGCACAGAGTGCCACTGTGCACACACCATGTAAGGAAAGGCCACCCTACACTGCTTCAGTCAGTGAGGAGGGCAGGGCCCCAGGAAGGAAGAGCTCTGCCGTCAGTCCCAGGCTGCCCTTGGGTGGACAGAAGTTTGTTTCCTCATGTGTGAAATGAGGATTATGTAAGTAAAATGGAGGGCAAAGAAGGTTTTGTGGTTCTCAGAGTTAGGAACTGTCACAAACACAGATTGGACTCTTAAACATTGGACAGCAGCAGGTTGGGCATTCCAGAAGAGACGAAGAGTAAAACACAGAAAGGAAGGGACTGTCCACAATACGGGTGGGAGAGGTCCCATGGACACAAGGCACATGTGAGCTGCAGCCAAGCTCAAGACCTCAGAGCCAGGCTGCCATTCCACTGTGTGTGGTATCAGAGGCATCCAGCCTCCCAGTGGGGAGAGCGGTGCCAGTTCAGCCTCACACTCAGATGCGTATTCCTGTGATTCCTTCAAACTTTCACCACAAACTAATGCTTCATGTTGAAGATAAACTTTCAAATTCAAAGACTCAAACAATTATGTCCTATGAAAAAACAGAATTCAAATCTCCATCTTATTCCCCAAAGAACTAGTAAATGCTGGGGGTAATAGTTTGGTAGCAGATATTTGCCTAAGATGTATGAGGCCGCACACAACCTCCCCCCCCCCCCCAGTCCAAAACAACCAAGAATGTTCAACTAGTACAGCCAATAAAGCGGTAGAGTGCTTTGAGAGCAAGGATGACAACTTCCTCCCAGTGGCTACACAAGCATTATGGGAGCTGACCCCCATAATGCTGCAGGTGTGCCTGAGAGCAGACTTGGGAACCAACAGCAAGTCTACATGCTACATTTAACCCCTGACTCAGCTATAGCACAGCACCCAAGCCTAGCATATAAAGCACAGGTAGACAGTCAATAAAAGCTGGCTTCAAAGCCGAGAGGCACTGCTTCTGCTGTCCTGTGGCTACAGGTACAGGTGTGTCTCACCAGACTGGAGCAAAGACACACCAGAGCATATACTGCCCACCCACACAGGACAAAAGCAAGCAGGGCTGAGGGGGTAGAAACGCTTCACAAATGGTTTTTCAATGCTGTACATTGTAAGGTATGCAGGGATGTGCTGGGCTGTAATTACTCAACATTTCTGGCAAAACCAGAAAAAACGATTAAGGAAAGAAAAAAGAAGTCTGTGGCGTTGTCACAAGTTCCTGAGAGGTGACACCATAGCTGTGCTTAGGCCCAAAGGCTCCCCTTTTCCTTCTGTCCCAAGTCTACTGGGCACGGAGTCCCAGAAGGCTTGGCTGCTAGCCACAAAGCACTATCTGCAGAAGGCAGAACGAAGAAGTCTGTCCCCTGGCAACTGCCACTTGAGCGCACGTGATGGTTTGTTTTCAGTTATCCAGCGAGGTAGCACGTTTGCTCAGGCAGCCAATGGTCGCGGGGTGCTGCCCTCACCAGTTCTCCAGGCGGCCAATCCTGGCTTCTGGCTCAGCGAGACATCTGCGACTCCTCCACTTAAACTGCCAATTATCTCCTGACCTCATCTCCATCACTAGTCCCTCCAACTTCCGCCTGTCGCTTGCCAGCGTCTGGGGTTCCTTACCCTCTCTGTCTCCCCCTTTCTTGTATCGAGGGTGACTTAACAGCTGACGTGTCCCTTCACTCTCCCCCCACCCCTAACCACAAGAACAAGGAAGGGCACTCACCGGCTGCCGTGCCACAGCACGGGGGCACCCACCAGGCGGAGGAGAAGATGGTGGCTATCACCTCGTCGGGGAAGAGCGTGACATTCCGCTGGATCTGCAGCAGGTTAAGCACCAGGGCCAGAACCACGCCAAATGAGAAGAGCACGAGGCTCCGCTGCACCAGGTCGTGGTGCCAGCTGCCCGGCCGCGCGCTGCATCCTGCGGTTCCCGCTCGCTGGCCCCGGGGTGCGGGGTCGAGCTCAGGGGCTCCGGGACCCTGCGGACAGCGGGCCGCTGCAATCATGCCTCTCCGGACGCTGTACGGCCTCGCAGCGCCCGCACTTGGGTAGCTCCAGACGTGGTCGTGCAGTCTGGGCATCGGCGGCCAGGCACACCGTGGGAGGTGCGCGCCACGACACCACGTTCCGCGCGCCCGGACGGCCCAGGAGCGGCCGCGGCCCCGCGCGGGTTTCGCTTATAAGGCGGGTTGCCACCGGGACCACGTGACGTCACCCAGCCTATCCGCCGCTCGCGCGCCCTGCTGGGGGGCGTGTTTTCCAACGGCCCCGCCCTGTCCGCGCGCCAGTCCGCTCGGGGTCTGGTGAGACCGCGGGAGCCAATGGGAGGAGGGCGGCCCATATGACGTATGCACACGCCACCGGGGGGTGGGGCTGGTGCCCAGCACGCGCTCAAGCGCGCGCTATACCGGGAGCCGTCGGGGACGGCACCAGGGCGGGCGACTCGCGAATCAGATGGTCCGAGGCTGCCCTACCCGGCCCTGCCCTGCAATGCGTTGTGGGACCTCGGCTTCTGAGATAAAGCGGTCTGCGCAGGTCCTTTCCTTCATGGTCCTGGCACACACCGGGAGCGCAAACCCTCCTGAGTGCTCAAAAGACCTGGGGTTTCTTGGGCTGGCTGTCAGTGGCAAGTGGTCTGCAGGTTCTCAGCTCAGTCCAGGGCGCCCCCTAGCCTACGGGCTAAAGCCACAGGGTAGTGAGCAGGCCTAAAAAGGCTCTGTGTGTGTGACCTTAGATAAGGAGTGTGGCTCTCTGCCAAAAAGTGTAAAACAAAGTCACCCTCCTAAGCAGGCTGTTTCTCAGAGTTCATGGGGGCTGTCACTTTCCCAGCGTGATACGGTTATGGAGATTTGGCTGACTTTCCCTCCCAGCCTGCCTACGCATCTCTTAGCCGTGTTCTATGTGTTGTTTGGAAAGGGCTTGAAGTTTTGACTTCAAGGAATGTTGCAATTTGGGTCTTGCCCTTTTTCCACACTCTGGCCAGTTGAAGCATGTGAGGTTGCGTGGACACACGGGGGTGGGGATGTTGGGGGTGTGCATCAGTACTGTATGCTGAATTAGGGAGCCTTTTTGACAGCAGAGAAACTGGAGGGGCTGCCCCAGTTGCATTCGATAGGAAGTGGTTAAAGGCAGTGAGTCTCAACTGTGGGATGGAGCAGGTGCTATGCCTCTACCACCCATCATCAGCCCGAGTACTGTAGACAGATGTTGAGAAAGCGACACCTGTGTAAACACACACAACTTTGCCCCTAAGGAACAGACACGTCACTCACAGGAAACTTGGCCCTAAGGAACCGACATGCCAGTCACTTGCAGGAAGCTGGCATGATGGGACAGGCTGTAGCTCAGACCCTGCATCCACGCGCCAGCGCCATGCATCTGTCTTGTGAGTACTGAGATGTAATCCAGTCACTTTTTCTCAAGCCATTTTGCTTGCCTTTACAGACTATCCCACGGATTTTTTTTCCCTGTTGTTAAGTTCTTACCGGCAGTCTTAGAGGTTCTAATAATACTTTATTAGTATTGTTGCTTGCCTCTTGGGCCGGGGGTGTCTTTAGGCAATTGCTCTGTTACCAACTTGGTTGTTTCTTCTGCTTACCCAAGCCAGTATTAATGCAGTCTAGCCTCTGCTTCTGCTTAGCCATCTCATCTGCACTGGGACAAAGCAGGCTGTGGTCCTAAACCATGGTGGTTATTGTGGTACACAGACCAAGATTCCCTGCGGATCATGAAGGACATACCCTGTGGTCTGGTCCTCTGGGGTCCCATGGGGGCTGCTATGGGCTCATGAGCAGTTTACCCTCACATTCAGCGAATGAAGGTTGCATAGGTTGACGGTAAAGAAGAGTTTGAACTGAGGCTCTTGGAGATGCAGCCTGTCTATCAAAAATGGTACTCAATTATTCCAGGGCCTGCTGGTTTTTCTATGCATGCTGAAAATGGAAAATCAGGGGTCCCTTCTCTGTTCCCGAGGATGAGTGGGGTTGCCAGGGAGAAGCGTTTGAGGTAGAGCTCCTGGACCCTTCACTGTGCCACTTCATGCTAACCATTTCGGCTTTACTGATTGCTTCCTTCTACAGAGAACTCAGCCAGGAGCACACAGGCTTCAAATGGTTACAGCCTTCCTCAGGGTTACTGCTACCCCTTCACCCTGGGGCAGAGGAGGCCCACTTAAAGACAGCCAGGCCAAGGCCAGCAGAAGCAGAGGACACTGGATGGTTTAATACCTCGCTGCTTTCTTCTGGCATGTTCTGTGAGGATTAGCTGGTGTAAGGCTTAAGGCAGAGGGGATTTATGGAAGGGCCTGTTTGGAGAACTTGGCTGTTGCCTCCTGATTTCTTGGAAGTCAAATAACAGTTTAATTTCAGTTTGTTAACACTTTAGCACAGGTGGGCCCGGCTGGTTTGCTCTGCCCTCTGGCAGCTGGGCCTGGTGCAGCAGCCCATGGGAACCACCAAAACTACCTGACTCCTCTGGTCCCAGGTGGACAGCTGGTGTAGGGCCCATCCACATTGGGGTGGGGTTGAAGATGGGGAGATCTTCATGGGGAGATGTTGCTATATGGGGCAAAGTCCAAACCAGCCTGATGGCCTGGGGCTGGGCTGCTGACCTGCATGCTACTTAGAAGGGCAAGGTGTGGTTGGCTAAGGCTTGCAAAGGCCAATGTGCTTGACAGAGAGAGGCTCACAGCAGGTTTGAGAGCCAGAGGCTGGCAGTGTGGCAGGGACAAAGGTGGGGACTGAGAGTGACAGATAGGCGCTGGGTACTTAGTATCCTCTGTGGGCCCTTGGGATATACTATTGTTTGGAAATAGAGTCGCTACAGAAGCAGACAGTTAGGATGAGGTCACCCTCCCCTAACTAGAAACTACCTATATTAGAGGAGAAGAGAGGTATAAACTCCATACTTTCCAGGATAGACCAGGGATGAGTTTCTGTTGGGGTAGGGCTGCGGCAGCAGGCGGTGTAGAGAGAGGCTGAGGTGTCTGTCCTAACCTCAGGCTCCCAAATGAGCCCAACTAGGAGGAGCCAGCTGTGCATGAGCAATGAAGAGTGATGACTGTCACAGTGCGGTTTGCCTGGCTTCCCCATGCCCCTGCTTTACCCCATAGCATCTTCCCTCCCTCAACACTTCCAGGCCTGTCTCTCCATTCCCTCTTCTTCCTCTTCCTCTCCCTTCCTCTCTCAGACACTCCTTTCCTTCCCTGCCTATTGCTCAGTTAGGAACACAGAGGTAGGTGACCAGATGTCAGGAGCTCACACACTGCCACCATGAGTCCCCTGTGGCTGCTGAGATAGGTGAGCAGAAGCATTGCAGTTCATAGCAACGTGACTTTATCTTCTCGGGTCTAGAGTGTGGGAGGGGCTGTGTACCCCTAGTAAGACCTGTTTCTGCCCTTGTTGACTCCTGGAGGCTGCCTGTCTTCCTCTGTCCCTCTGACTATTGATTGTGTCTCTTACTTCTCCTCCTGTCATTTCCAAGGACTTGGTGTCTACATCAGAGTCATCTAAAGGACCCAGCTGCAAATGTTCGTCCTCTGAGTCCTCAGCTGCGATGCCTGTTTTCAACATGACACAGCTTGAGGCCTTCCAGAGGAGGTGAAGCCTCAGCTCATCTTAGGGGCTGTGGCATAACCACATCTATAGTCCCTTTGCCATCCAGGTCACACTTTACAGGGTGAGTGTCAGAACCCAGCTGTGTGTCTGCCAAATCAGACTGAAGACAGCATCTCAGCACACTGGCTCCTGTCTGAGCATATGCCAAGAGCTCTGGAAAGTTAAAGCCAGAGTGGTGGCCCAGGCTGGTCATCCCACTCCAGAGGCTGGAGAATGACAAGTTCCAGGCCATCCGGGGCAACTCCCTTTTAACAACAACAACTACTACAAAAAGATGGGAGGTAGTGAGTGGAAGTAGAGCTTGGCCTGTATGAGGCCTAGCCACAGAGAAGGAAGGGAGGGGTGGGGGAAGGAGGGAGGGAAGGAGGGGAGGGAGGAAGGGAGGAAAAGGAGAGGCCTCTCAGATACTTAAGAGGGCCAGCCAACATGTGGACAGAGGAGCCAGCAAAGCCAAGTCAGGCAGAAGGCAGCCTCTACTATATGGAACTTCCTGAGTATGAAGATAGAGCTGGAAGAACAAGCCAGGAAAAAACCTGGGCATCACACCAGAGAGCATGGCTTTTAGTGGGGGAGAGAGGTATGGTGTCCCCCAAACTGTTCTTGTTCATCTGCTTCTGTTCATGGTGGTTTATTTGGAATTCTTTCTCTCTGTGGTCACACGCTATCCAGGCCTAAGTCTGTGCTACAGTGTGTTAACAGACATGTTACAGTCGTGCCAAGCAGCCAGATGCTCCCATTCCCCTTTCTCAGAGGTGACCATACTCTCCTCCCTGTTCCTGTCTCCCTAAGAAAGCTAGCATGCACCCCAATCGATACCATGGGCTCAAGGTCATGTTTAAGCTCCACGTGGTTTAAGCAGTTAATCCTGAGATTAACAACAGACTTCCTGTTGCACAGTCATTTCCCATCCCTTGGGAAACCAAGACAGCTTAAGTGGACTGTAAGCAAGAACCACAAGATTGGCAGGTGTCATTTTAAGTATGCCATGTGGTCTCCATTGTCCATGGCCGCTCCAGTTCAAGCCTGGGCTGTGGCTTTTGCCCTGCATGGTCTTTGGACTTCATAGGTCCTGGCATATGAGGCAGCATGCTTGCTGAGTATTGGCACATACTGATATATTCTAGAAGCGTCTTGTACCCTGTGGGCTGCTGCTATTAGCAGGGGAAATGAAGATTGATCATCTCTCATGCTCACTGCAACCTGCAAGACTTCAACTTGGAGTCTACCTGGCTAGTGATGGGGAGGTTTCTGGGCAGCGTGGGTAGCAGGAGGCGGTCTTGCTCTGGAATTGTATAAAATATGGGAGTGGGCACATGCCTCCCATTTCTGTCTCCCAGGATGAAGGTCATGGGCTGGTAAGCTATCACACCCCTCAGGGCTGAACCTTCAGACCCAGAGAGTCTGGTTGTCACTAGGCTGTCTTGGTGCATGGCCCCAGGGGTAGACACAGGTACTGGTTTCTACTTGATTAGGAAGCAGGGTGTGGCCAGGGCGCACCATTCTTAGAACTAACCCTGCTTCCTCTTACCCTCGGGAGTGTACTTAGGGCTGCATGGAAGACAATGGCTCTAAGAACTCTGAAGTACTCTCCAGTGTGTAGCTTCCTCTAGTCTGTTGGTTTCCCAGTATTGGCAGGGGAGCCTTACAGTAACACAGGCAGCCATTGTATATGTCAGTTTCTGTTTCTAGGAAGAGGGAGAGTGGAAAGTCCACATTCTGTTCTTCAGTTGGGCTTAGGATGGGCCAGAGGCTCAGGAGATGGAGCCCTAAGAGGTTGGGCCAGTGATGAATGTTAGCCATGGAGAGGGACTGTGCAAGATACAAGATGGGTCACTGTGGAACTGAGGGTCTGAGCTTCCCCAGGGAGATAGGAAGAGTAGAGGCTGCCAGCTGTAGTCTGGGTTGACAGTGATGCTAGTCTGGACAAGGGTAGGCAGGGCTGAAGGGGTGAGGGCGGATGTGAGGAATGTGCTGTTAGACATGTGGCTGGAGTCATGGGCCACTGGTAGGTAGTGGTAGGAAAAGGGTGGACAGCTGTGGGCTTCTTGTCCATGCTCACACAGAGGACAGTGCCTGCAACACAACTCGGGTCCAAGAGGGTTGTGTACTGTGACTTGTGGTGTTTTTTCTGTACATACAAAAATCTTTGTTCTTATAGAAATAAAACAATTTAATTACAGAAAACAAACCTTGTTGTTTTCTTGCCATTTATTCCTCAGTGTGTATCAAAGCGATGTTTCTTTGGGTTCAATTGTTTGATTTTAAAAACTTCTGTTTGAGCTGATTGGAGGTTTTTAAACAATTGATCAATGTTGGGTTGGGATTAGGGCAGAATTTGTACTCATGTGAAGGGAAGTCCTTAGTACTGATTATTAGAAAATCAAAATATTCATTCAGGATGGGGAAATGGCCTGGTGGGTAAAGTATTTGCTGTGTATAAGTTAAGACCTGAGTTTGAACCTTCAGTGCGAACTAAATGCCAGACGAGCCTCACGGGTGGGCCCATAACTCCAGTGCTGGGGATGCAGAGAAGAGCAATTCCTGAGGCAAGCTAGCCAGCTTCAGTCACCAGGTTGTCAAGCCCAAGGGTCAAGTGAGAGATCCCATTTCAGTATATAAGGTGGAAAGAGAGTGAAGAAGCAACATCAATGTCGTGGACTCCATATGCATCTGTAGACAGGTGTGTCAATGCACTCCTGCAGATCTGCACATGCTCAGTGCACACAAACACAAGCACTACTCACCTCTGGAAGATACCAAAGATGGTCTCTATCCTGTGCTCCAAATATTTAGCCATAATCAATTCCTTATGTAAATATAAACAAGCAATCTATCTCATCAGTATGTAAATTTGCTTCTGTCTTTAAGAGACAATAAATTAGAGGTATATGAAGAATTGTTTAAAAAGACATGTCTCTATAAATGTTTGATTGTTACACTTACTGCCTTAGTGTCTCAGTTATGTTGCTGTTGCTGTGAAGAGACCATGACCAAGTTTATTCGGAGAATTCCAGTGTCAGAGGTGAATCTATGGCCATCATAGCAGAGAGCATGGCATCAGGCAGGCTAGGTGCTGAGACAGTAGCCGAGAGCTCATAAGCACAAGGCAGAGGGGGTAGAGGAGAGAGAAAGAGACAGAGACTGGGCCTGGTCTCAGCTTTTGAAACCTCAAAGCTTACCCCCCCCCCCCCCAGTGACATACTCCTCCAACAAGGCCACACCTTCTAATCCTTCCCAAACAGTTCATCTAACTGTGGACCAAGTATTCCACATATGAGCCTAAGGGGACCATTCTCATTCAAACCACCACACTGAGGTAGTGTAAAGTTCTCTCAGGTGAAAAGGGGTTATGAGTAGAGAGGCTAGCAGAGCATCATGGGTCAGGAATGGAGGATTGCCTTCATCAGAGCCCTATTCTTTTAAAGCTCCCTTTCTGGTATCTATTGACCTTACCTCCTATGCGCGCACCCTTGTATTTTTCTTCTTTATACTGAAGGCTAGCGTCTGCTCACAGTTGAGTGTATGACCAGCATTTTTTGCTCCCCTGAATCTATGGATGGCCCTGGTTGACTTCTCTAGGGGTAAGTGACCACAGGAGGCCCCCCCCACCAACCATGCTGGTGATCTCCACATATTCTTGCTTTCACTATCTTGTCTACCTGGCCTAGGACCTACAGCTGACCATGTCCCTGCTAGAGGAGGCAAATGTTTGGCCAAAGGGAGCCTCTGGTGGAGTTGTATGGGTATGGGCTTCCTGATAGCTCAGCTCTGAGGTGCTCTCAAGGTACCTACACTTTCTCAGCCATGTTCCTTTCCCCTAGCAATTTGAATGGCTTCCCTAGTTTGCCTGTCTTACTGTTTCACCACCTGCTGACGTCCTCAGGTCGGGCTGAGTCTTCCAAGCAACCTCTCCACTAAAGTGTCTTTCCTTAAACGATCCATGGAAATTGTATGTCTTGAGAGGGTCTGGCAGCTTGTACACCTCTTTTTGTGTTCCCCTTTGCAAGAAAAGGATCTAATGCCTGGGGCAGCCTGTCGACCCTCTGTTCAGGTTCAGGTTCTCTGGGATGGTTCTGAAGGCTGAGGATTCTGCAGGGGTGCATGCCTGCTGGAGCTGGTATGGTAACACAACTGTAGCTTCCTAGGACAGCAGGGACACCTGACCATATTGGGACAGCCTGAGGGACAAGACTTCAACATAATAAGCACAATAGGTCTTCAAGGGCCGGTGTCCCCAAGGCTCAGGTGGAGGCTCCTCCCAGCCTCACCATTTGAGGGGTCTGGCACAGCCTGTGCTCCTGGCCTTTGGTTGAACTTTTCCCAGCTTTGCTGTTGCCAGGCCCATGTTTATACATAGTGTTCTTTATGTTCAGCTCTCTCTCAAAGGGGCATCAGATTGGATGTAGTACCCGCCCACCTCATCTCAGCACAGCATACCTTCAAGGACTGCCCTTCCGCACAAAGCCTCTTTGCAATTACCAGGATCTTTGTCAGATTTTAGCCACTGTGACAAAATGCCAGAGGAAAGTATGCTAACTTCTCATTGTTCTGACTGAACACCTGGCAAGAGGCCATCTAAAGAGGAAGGCTTCATTTCCGCCCATAGTTTTGAGGGGATCCAGGCCATCATGGTGGGAAAGGGACTGCACTGGAAGCACAGGAACCCGGAACACATCACACCCACAGTGAACATCAGGCTTTCTCCCGCCGCCCTTTTTATTCCGGTTGGGTGCCCAGCCCACAGGACCCATCTCTAGGGATTTAGGACAGATCTTCCCTTTCTAATTAAATCTCTGTGGAAGCATCCTCACGGCCACACCCAGAAGTGTGTTTCCTGGGTGATTACAAAGCCAGCCACCTGGACCATGAGCACAAACAATCGCAAGTAGGAAAGGGGTGTTTTGCTTGTTAATGTCCACTCCTGGTCGGCTGGCTCTGTTCCTTTGTGCCTGTGTCATAGTAAGGAGTAAAGCTGCTGGCCTCATGACATTCAGAAAGGGTGGGAACAAGATATAACCCCTAAAGTCCCATTCTCTTCTAATAAGTGCCACCACCTAAGTGTCCATCAAGTTATAAGCCTGTCACACAGATCTACTTGCTTCCCTGAAGCTCTGCCTCTGAACACAGTACACCAGGGATGAAGACTTCAACCTGCGAGCTTATATGAACACTTCACGCATAAGAACCATTACACCCGTATGAGGGATACAAGTTAGACACTCCAGACTGTCTTCCACTGGAAGAAGATAGAGATCGCGAGGTGAACCAGTTGTAACCTCCAGGGCATGGGAGCACCGAGCAAGCCAACTCCAGCTTTGGATTGGAAACTATATTTTCTAAGTAGACAGGAAACACACTGTTCATTCAAGAGGTTCAACCACACTGTCAATGTCACTGTTCCTAACAGAGCATATGACTAACAGTCTGAAGGGAGGAATTAAAGTTGGCGCAGCAGTTAAGAGCACCCGCTGCTCTTGAAGAGGACCCAGGCAGTGTGTTACTACCCCTCACTCCAGTTCCAGGTAGTCTGACACCTTTTTCTAGGCTTGCACACAGTACACACACACACACACACACACACACACACACACACAAACAGTCATTTACATAAAAATGAAAAACAAAATTTTAAAGGAAAAAAAGTTTGGCTTAAGCCAGGTATAATGACATACAACTTTAATTTCAGCACTGGGGAAGTAGAGGCAGGAGACTTAGGGGATCAAACGAATACATATAGAGTTGGAGGCCAGCCTGGGCTATATGAGACACCGTATCACAAAGAAGGGAGATGGGAAAGAAAAGGAGAGGAGGAGAAAGAAGGACACGCGTTGTTGTAAGTAGTCAGAAAATGGGGGAGAGTCAAGACAAGAACCTGAGTCTCACCTGTGGCCCTCAGTTCAGGGAGGAATCATGGCCAGCAGTTTTATAGTGAGTCCACTGTTTTCTCACGTCTGCTTTATTCATGCCAAGTCCTGTCCAAAATAACATCAGGCTTTGGTGATTGTCCTTATTTGTCTTCTTTGTTTTCTGAGATACTTTAGTTCAGGCTGGTCTGTAGCTTACATCAATCCTCCTGCCTCAGCCTCTGGAACACTGAGTTACAGGTGTGGGTCACCTCCCTGGGTCTGTGTTACTTTGTGTTCTGTCTTTCAACTCAGTTCTCCTGGGACAACAATACAGTATTCTTTGAGAATATTTACTGGCTCTCTAGCTTGTGTGTGCCACAGATTTCCCAGCCTGTCATAGATCTTTGGATGATCATGAACCATGTCATACAATGCAGAACCAGAAGCGTGGCTGTGAGGGGTCCTGCGCCAGGAAGGGCTGACTGTGTCTGTTAGTTTCTTTTTCTTTAGTCAGATTCCAACACTGACTTCAGATAAAAGACTCCAGTGCACAGTCAGATGAGTGAGGGAAACCCTTCCTTGTGTGATGCGCTTTGATCCCTGTCAGTCCCGGTCTCTAAGCAGAGACCCGGCTGTGTGGGAAGCATGACTAGAGACTCTCCTGGAGACATATGGCTCCTGTTTTGTTTCTCATTCACACGGTTACCTGTGTTCTCTAATGTATTATTTTCTGTAATGTAATAATTTAAATGCTTCTTAGATTCATTTCATTTCATCTATATGAGGGTTTTGCCTGCATATATGTCTGTCTGCCACATGCGTGTCTGGTGCGCTTGGAGGCCAGAAGATGACATCTGATCTCCAGAAGCTGAACTTCAAATGTTTGTGAGCCACCATTGTTGGGAAAAGGATGAAGAGAGTGGGGGGGGGGCATATGGCCCATGGAGGTGAGGCAAGGCCTGGGGGCAAGGGAGATGCCTCTGAGGGGCCCATGTTGGGAATCCCTTCCTCCTGAGGGACAAGCCACATGACCGTATAGTACAGAATAGAATCTGTTTAAGTCATGGGAGAGTTAAGAGGGTAGTAGAGGCAGAGAGAGAGAGAGAGAGAGAGAGAGAGAGAGAGAGAGAGAGAGAGAGAGAGAGGAGGGGTCAAGCAGCTCCTTTTATAGTGTCAGGTCACTGGGACGGAGCATACCTGGCTATTGTCAGATAACTGAGGGGTGGGGTTTACAGAATCCCAACAACTATGTGGGTGTTGGGTCCTCTGCAAGACCAGCAAGTATTCTTAACCATGAAGCCATGTCTTCTACCCCATCTAATTTATTATTTAGCCAGAGCTGATGTAAAATGATATGAACTAGGGCTGGAGTACATCTCAGCAGGCTTGCCTGCTTAGGACACGGGGCTGTGGTCCATCTATAGCCTCATGCTAATCCACCCATGCTGCCCTCCAGCCACTCTGTTTCAGAGTCCAGTAGCAAGGTCGTGCTGTTCCGAAACAAGGCCAGGAGACTCACCAGTGTCTCCTTTACTTTGTTTTTGCTAGGTCTTAGATTTGGCTGAATAACAATTTAATCTAGGCCATGGAATTAATTTTGGCAATAAGAGTCCTAGGAATTATAATTTGGACTGATTTCCTGCTTAGATAAGGAAGTGGGTGTAAAAGTTTCAAGCTTGAAAAGAGGTTGGCCTCTTTACCCCTTCTCAAGGCCATATTCTTTGACCAGAGGGCAAAGGGGAGGCCTATTGGGAGGCAGGGGGTGTGGCTGCCACGTGACATCACAAGGTGCACTGAACCTACCCACTTGTAATCAAGAATAGATAGGCCCAGGGCACCTGGGGGCTAGCCAGGTGTCTGCTCACCTTGGTGACATCCAGCAGTGCTGGAACAATGAGTTACACTGGAACAATGAGCCCTTTAGCCGAAGTTCACTGCCGCTCACCTGTTGGCAGCTCTTTACTGCTGGGTCAGAATAACTTGGGGGTGGTGAGGAGTGGACCGCTTCCCTGATTGGCTGAGTCCTCCCAGCTCACCCTTGTAGACAAATAGAATGTTCTAGAGAGGACATACCAAAGCTGACTGGGAGAAACTGGAAGGACCTCTGGGTGGAGACAGATCTTGCTTTTCTGCCTAGTCACCTGCTCTTTTAATGGAAGAAAGAGAAACTTGCTGTCAAAGGTGCTGTACATACAAAGGGCTGTGTCTTCTGCAAGAGTCACTTGTCGTGTGGCTGTGGCAGAATCAGTTTACGGGGAGGCAGGATTTATGTTGGTCACAGGCTTGTGACGGCCTGAGTGTGAGGCTCCCATAGTCAGGAAGCAGAGCAATAGAGCTCAGCATACTTCCTCCTGTTTTTAGTCCAGGTCCCCAGCCCAGGCACCAGGATTGTTGGAGTTTAGGGTGCTGCTGCTCACCTCAGTGAACCCAGTCTAGGGGCCTCTTGTAGTCATACTCAGAAATCTGTCTCTTCGGTGATTCTAGGTCCTGTCCAGTTGGCAATGTTAAACATCCCCGTTTCTAGCTAAACCCCGGGAGTAGATGATTTGTAAAGACCCACCCCCCAAAGTAGGCTTTTCAAAAATAGGCTCTAGGTCTGTGGACCTCAGAGTAGGACATCCAGCCATGGCAAGTCCTGAACCCCGAGGCTAAGACAGCCCAGCAGTTTACATATTCCCAGCCTTCTGCTGGAGACTCTGATGCAGGATCTAGGCTAATCCAAAACCAAGCTTAGGTAAGCCTCAGGTAAACATTACCCTGTCAGATATCCATTTTCTTCCGTGCCTAAGTTTGCTGACACCCGTTCTCTTAGCATTACTTGGCATCTGTTGTCACTGGCACTTGTTTTGCCCCCAAGGAAATGGTAGTTACCTCGTGGCTTAAGATCCTGGTTTCTCTTCTGGGCAGTTAAACTGCTAGTTAGGACGTCAAGTAGTAGTTTGTAGGACATGGTTTATTACCAGTGGTATGTGCTGAGATGTAACAGACAGCTAGCTCACCCTACCCTGAGAGTCCATAGCCCAGGACTTAATAAATCAAAGAGCAGGAAGATGCGTATGGGAACAGAAGAGTGCTTCAGTGTTCAGAATAGACAGCTGTCCCCAGCTGCTGTCCTCAGCTGCTGTCCCCACCTGTTGTCCCCAGCTGCTGTCCCCAGCTGCTGTCCCAGGTCTGTTGGTCAGCAGGTTTCAGCAATGCTACCAAGAGCTCCTCAGAACCCATGCTTCAACAGCTCCCTGGGGTTTCATCTAATCCTGGGGTGCTGTGAACTCAAAGGCTTTGCCTTCTGCTTGACTAGAGCTGTTTATTATATATATTAAGTTTGGGGGGCTGGGGAGATGCCTCAGTAGTTAAGAGCTGCTCTTCTACAGGACCTGGGTTTGATTCTCAGCACCCATATAAGATGGCTTATAACCATCTCTAGTTCAGTTCCAAGGGATCCCTCACCTTGCCCCCAACCCTGGCCTCCAAGGGCACCAGATATGGCTGTTGTGTTCTGATATAAGCAGACAAAACACCATACACATAAAAAGCAAAAAAAAAAAAAAAAACCACAATCTGGCTGGCTGGCGGTGCTGTGTGATTCCACAGTAGAGCTTACGAAGCATGCGAGAGGTCCTGTCTTCTGCCTGCTCCACCATAGAAAGACGGAAAGCAAAATGGAAAAATCTCGTATGCCTTTATCTTTAAAAAAATTATTTTATGTATATGAGTATACTGTAGCTGTCTTCTGACACACCAGAACAGGGCATCAGATCCCACAGCAGATGGTTGTGAGCCACCATGTGGTTGCTGGGAATTGAACTCAGGTCCTCTGAAAGATTAATCATTGCTCTTGACTGCTGAGCCATCTCCCAAGCTCCTCCTTTACCTTTTTATTAAAATGTTTTAAATTTAATTTTTTATTTTATTTGCTTGGATGTTTCCTCTGCATGTATGTGTGTGCACTGTGTGTGTGCCTGGTGCCTGGTGAAGTCAAAGCCAGAGAGAGTGTTGGGTCTGCTAGAACTTAGTAACAGATGGTTGTGAGCCACCATGTGAGTGGTGGGAACCAAATCCAGGACCTCTTCTAGAGCAGCCAGTGCTCTTCACCACTGAGCCATCCCTCTACGCCTCCTAAACCTTTTAGTTCACTGAAAACCCCACTGCTATCAAAAAGACTCATTAACTCCACAGAAAAATAACCCTCAGTGGTTTGCTGGGGTACAAGCAACTGAAGTCGGGATGAGCAATTCAAAGTCATCCTCAGCTATGGGGCTCCCTGGCCAGCTGGAGCTTCGTGAGACACCACGTCAACCAAAGCAAGTAAGCAGTCCGTCACAGCAAGCTCTTGGAAATGGATTGCTTTGCTTTGCAGCAGGCACTTTTGCAAAACAGAGAAGCCCTTTCTTCCCTTCCCAAAGGGACAGAGTTAGAGAAAGCAGAGCTTCTCACACCAGAAGCTGAGGCCAAGGTCTCTTAAAGAAAGAAACCACTTCTGCACAGTTTCTTTAAGTTAAATGAAACCTGAGATGTAGGTACCAGCAGAAAGATGTTTATCCATTTAAGAAGGAAGCAATTTTGAGAGTAAAGACTGTCTCCAGAGAGACTTTCCCAACCAAGAAAGTCCTGCAAGATCAGTGAACGGTGGAGGAGGAGCAGGAAGGTAAGAAGTGTGTTCAGTGCCAGACCTGTCAATCAGCCTGTGTTGGGGTGAGCTCATTTTCCAGGGAAAAGGATGCAGGTTAATGCCTGAATTTAGCAATCTCTTCAGAAATAGGATAAAGGAAGAGGGGACTGTCCCACCCCTGGAGACCAGCTGGGCTAGCCTCAGACCCCAGGTTCCTCTTTTCCTTGAAGCAAAAGCCAGAAGACAGCTGTCTTAAAAAGAGACATGAGTTGAATCCGTTTCAACTGAGAGGCTGTCTGAGAGCTGTGTACAGTACCTGTACTCTGCTGGGATGTTTGGACTATGTCCTCCAGCACATGTTGCTGTGGTGTTCTCTGCACCCTAACCATGCTTTGCAAGCATGAGGACCTGAGTTTGAAACTCAGGCACCCACGTCGAATCCAGGTATGGCAACGTCTGTCTTAAGTTCAGTGCTGGGGAGATGAAGGATCCCTGGGGCTTGCTGACCAGAAAGCTTAGCTGGGTCAGTGAGTTTAGTGAGACCCTGTTTTAACAATATCATATGGAGAGAGACCGAGAAATATAATTAACGGTGACCTCTAGCTTCCACATGCTTGTACACGTACATGTATGAACACGAACACACAGACACATCACGTGGCAGGTAGAACTTCTTGGCTGTAAAAGTGTGAGATTGTTCCAGGCCCCATAAACTCTCTTCTGGCTCGGGTAATTTTTTCAACTGCACGAGGATCTCAAAGCCAGTTTCAGAAGCATCCTTTCAGGGATGTGCTCCACAGGAGCTTTTACTAGCCCCCTCTGATTCTCACACAGGGACTTTCATAGCAACCACAAAAGTAGCCAAATGGGCCACCGCCTGCAGGGCGTCAGGAACAAAGTGTTACAGGAGAGTCTGGGATGGTTAGAAGCATGAACTGACTCTCTTTAGAACCCCTGTGGCTGTTTTTTATAGAAAAACCATAGCGACGTGGTATTGAACTATATGGCACTGAACAAGGTCAGCAAGGCTAAGCAGATCTTTGTAGCTGCAAAGTTTTAGCTTATGCAAAACGATACGATGGTAACTTAATAGGTGGCCCAGGGATGCGTACTGCAGTCACTGAAGCAAAAACTCTGACAAAAAAGGAAATTAGGTAGCGTCGGGTATGTGCACCACTGTGGCTGTCCTTGAGACACCCAAGTACGTACACACTTAGCAGATACCTTAAGTTAAGCAGATAGCTTAACCACGTACAAATCTTAAGTCACACATTTTAGTATAACACAAGAAAAACTTTCTAGAAACCGTGAAAAGAAACAAGTCTATGGTTTGAATATAGTTTGTCTCTGCTAAAATACACACTGAGATTTGGTTGGACATATGAGATATTAAAAGGTGGAACCGGGTGGGCCTTTAAGAGGTGCTGGGGCTTCTGTCTGTACAATGGGACCCATTTGCCTGTGTTACTAATGGATGAGTGGGTAGTGGGTTACCTCAGGGCAGATCTGTGATCATAGGCACAGCTCCTGGGACTAGGGGACTTCCTGCCCAATGATGCTCTGCCAGCCTCTGGATTCTGTCAGCGTGACAGCTATCTGAGATGGTCATGTGACCTTGGCCCAGACTCCTGAGCCAAGGTGAACCCTGTTTCTGTCCAAGGCTCCTATTGTGGTGGTGTGCTGTTAATTGGCAGTGGAACGTGTATTAGGAAACAGCTCAGAAGCCGTTGGAAACAGACGGCTAAAGGTTAAAGGCAGTTGATCCGAAGGATCCTAAAGATCAACCCAGAGATGGCAGGGAGGGGAGAAAACAGAAGCAAAAAATGGTAGCTGTAGTCACCTTTCTCAGTGAGGCAGCTGAACCTCCCACAGGAAGGGAGTAATACAGGAGCCACCAGTATTCCAGCTACAGGAAACACTGGGTTAATTTATCTGTGTGTGTATGTGTGTGTGTGTGTGTGTGTGTGTGTGTGTGTGCAGGCTGACTGATGAACTTCAGGCATCAGCCTTCTTCAGCCTCTAGCACTGGCTAGAGATGAGAGAGACAGGGCTGCTGCTGGTTTTGATATGCAGGGTAAGGAATCTGAGCTCAGGCCCTCACCTATACAGTGGTCATCTTACCAGATGAGTCATCTGCTTGGCTCTTGGAAGGACCTTTTGTACTTCTGAGTTTTAAGCAGGAAACACTACATCCTTGGCATTACGTTTAACATCTGTAGTAGCTAGATTGCCTTAAATACCTTCTCCTTCATCTCTTCCTCCCCTATCTCCTCAAAGTAGGACCCATATGGATCAGATACAGGTCCACAAACATGCCTGCTGCCGTATCATGGCATGGGACTCCCTGTCCAGTGCCTTTATGCTTTGCTTGGGTAGCAGAGTATGGCTGTCCCCTGTTCCCAGGGAGTCCCAGGACTCAATAAGGCAGCACTGAAACTAGTCAGGAAGGATCCTAGGGCCCCTCTGTGTCTCCTCCTATGCTGGCACTCACATCTCAATCTTTACTAGTCCTGGAGAACAGGGATCTGACTGGCTAACAGCACAACAGAAACACTGACGGACCTCACTTGGGAGCCCCGTGGGAAGGTGTTTCTTGCTGCACCTGTAGGTTCAGCCTCCTTATCCTTCCTGTCCTGATCTAGGGTTCCAGGCCCCTGTGTCAGGGACACTGTTGGTTGAGTTACAGAATTGTGCTTCAGTGTTCCTTCTGAAAGAGGAGGGAGATATGGCTGCCACCGTTGGACCATATGGTCCTAGAGCACAGCACCTGGGCAGAGGCAGATGAAGCTTTAGCTCTGTGTGCTGACCCTGTGGGCTGACCTTGGACAACTAGGATGCGGTGGAGAGCTGAAATGCTGCCAGACAAAATGCCTCTGGGTGGTTTTAGGCCTCCTTTTGCTGTCACCCCCTGAATTCAACCCAACATCCTTGTAAACAGCTAGGGGAACACACTGCTGAGCTGAGCAGACCTCCGGCCCCCACCAGCGAAAGCACAGAGTGTTGATCTGTGGCCCAGGATGATTTTTTCATACACCATGGTCTAGAGAACAGAAAAGTTAGAGAAGCCTGCGAGAGCCAGAGAACATTGAAGCTAGGGCAGGCTTTCCCACCTCCACTGCTGTGCACCTGCCCAGTATCTACTGCCCTGTGTCATTTTTAACATATTTCTTCACTGTTTGCTCTTGTTCTGTGGCTATAATGGTTGTGTCTCTTCTTCCATGATTGGAACAACTCCTGCCATTTCTGCTTTGAGTTCCTGCCCTTACTTCCCTGGATGATGGACTCTAAGCTGTAAGATGAAATAAACCCTGTCCTCCCCAAGTTACTTTTGGTAATGGTGTTTTATGACAGCAATAGAATCCTAACTAAGACAGTGTGTATGTATGTGTATGCTGGAGTGTGTGTTTGTATACCACACATACATAGAGTGTCCAGTCCTTATGGAGGCAGAAAAGGATGCTTGGCTCCCCTGGAATTAAAGTTACAGATGGTTATGAGCCATGTAATGTAGATGCTGGGTTATCAGTGAGTGCTCATCCAGTGGGGGACCCAAGCCTGGGGGAGTGAGCATGTGGAAACAGTCAGCGGGCACCTTGGAGTCCTCTGGAAGAACATCCTGCTCTTAGCCATGAAGCCACCTTTCCAGTGCAGACATCCATTCTCTTCTCTCTGATTGCTGAAAGCTCTGTGACTCAGCACAGCACACACTGAGAGGCCCCCAGGCAGGCTGTAGCCTTGTTCCCAAAGGCAGCCACCCCACAGCATGGAATAGCTGGCCCCCTGGCTTATTCATAAGAAATCTTTAAAAAGATGCTAATTCCAAAGACACAGGTACTCTGAGTGATTTTTTTTCTCTTGTGCAAGCATAAACAACATTTTAATACAAAAAACTCACCTAAAAATGTACTGTACACCATCTCTTGGCCACAAGGCTTTGCTTGTCTTTCCTTTAAAAACCATTTGGTGAGAGGGTTAAAACATTCTACCAAGACTGGCCTCAGGAAATTGAGAAAGTCATGTGTTTGGGGTACCATGTGGTTGTATGGAATATGATTAAGCACTAAGTCTGCAGGCTTGGGCTTCTTTTCCAAGATGATTGCATGCGTGCTGTGGTTTTTCCATCCAGGAGCGAGCACAGCCCTGATCCTGGGGACCTCTTGTGAAGGAATCTCACAGAGTTTACCTGATATGATGGACATGCACAGTTTGCTTGTACTGCATCTATGTGTACAACTAACTGTGGGATCATAAATGACATATACACAGAGGTCAGAGGACAGTCTGGGGTGCTGCCTGCATCTTCTGTCTTGGAAACAGGGTCTGTTTGCTTCCTTAATGCTGTGTATGCCAGGCTCTCTGGACTGTGAGTTTCCAGCGCTCTCCTGTTTCTGTATCGTATCTTCTTCACCGTCTGCTTCACCATCAGCAGTGACGACCACTGAGACTATAGCTGATCCTACACTAATCCAGTTTTTATGTGGGTTCTGAGGATTCACGGGCCCTCGTACTTGCACACTAAAAGCCTTTATCTCCCTAGCCCTGCGTTGATTCGTTTAAAGTTATATTTCTAGAAATGAGGCTTCTGACAATTATGTTATTGTTCAAGACTGATCTCAACTGGCTGACTGTCCTCTGCAACGTGGCAGCTGCCCCTCAGGTGACTTCCTTCATGACTGAGATCTTCCTCCTTCACATTTCCCTCTCCACTGCTTCTGTCCCTGCTCTGGTTCACAAGCACTTATGACACACCTCTGAGGGGATCTGGAAGACTGTTTCTAGAGAGGTGTGACTGGAGAGGGAAGACCCACCCTGAGTGACTTCATCCCAGAAGGAGTCCCAGACAGAATAAAAAGGGGAAAGGAGAAAAGAACAAACGCCCAAGCCCGTCTCTGCTTCCCAGTACGCCAGTCTTCCTCCCAGTGATGAGCTGCATTTCTCTGAACTCCAAGCCAATACAAATCCTTCCTCCCTTCAGCTGGTCTTTGTAAGGTATCTGGGCACAGTCATAAGGAAAGCAGTGGATACAGCAGGTCACGTCCAACGTGATCAGGAAGGCTTGCATTGTCATGGCTCTGAGTCACAGCTAGGCAAGGCCAACTGGACTATCGGAGCAGCACCAGTTCCCTCCTGTACTTTCTCCACAGACCTTCAGGCCCAGGTCCACAGGTGTGACGTGTTCATCGACACCTCTCTATCAGCCATCTTGGCAGAGCAGTCTGCGATTTGGGGTGGTTCCTGGTAGGCAGGGGCAGTGTGTGCTTTGGAGTGACGTTTGAGGGCAGTGCCTGGCAGGGTCACAGCACAGGGGCTGGTGGCCTGTCAGTGACGTTAATGCTCCTCTTGACCTCAGTTGAGAAATGGAACACGGGTCTGTTTCTGAAACCTTTGACTGTTTCAGGGCATGTTTGCACAGAACCAGCTTCTCTGCCTGGGGTCTGCTGCACGACCTTTTTCTGTTCCGGAGGGAAGACAGTGGCTTTCTCAAAGTATCCTTTTCCTTGACAGTCAACAGGAGCCACTTCTCAGAGCTGAATAGATTAATTGGCTTTAAGAAATAACCAGCTAGGCCCAGGCCTATTATTCTGGTCCTGGGGATGTTAAGGCAGGAGGATAAGAAATTGAAGATAAATCTCAGCTATGTAGCCCAGTTTGAAACTAACTTACTATTTTGAAACTAAACATACTATTTATGACTTCTTTGTACATGTATGGAACTGCATAAATTTATATGTACCACATGTATGCAAGGAGTCCATGGAGACTAGGAAAGGGTTTCTGGAACTAGAATTACACCTGACATGGGTACTGGTAACGGAATGCCGATTTTCTGCAAGAGCAGCAAGTGCTCGTAGCCACTGAGCCATCTCTCCAGCCCCTAGATTTATGAAACTTTTGTTTTTGAGAAAGAGTCACTATGTAGTCCTAGCTATCCTGGAATCTTCTATGTAGACCAGGCTGACCTTGAACTCATGGAGATGCGTCTGTCTCTGCCTCCCAAGTGCTGAGATTAAGAAGTGTGCTACCATCTCCCCCTGACATTTAGATTTTATAAAGCAAGTGCAGGCAGCCTCCGTTTACAATGCATTACTGCCTAGATGCCTGTGATGCAAATGATCCAATGCCCTCACAGTTCCAGCTGCACTCCTCCCTCTGTTTCTCAAGCTGCCAATGGGAGGTCCCCTAATCGATGCAGGACTGGAGCCTTCTGTCAGGCTCCTTTCCCTCCCCCAGTGTCTTTGTTCATTCCCAGGAAGCCAAGCATATTCTAGAAAGGTCCTTCATCCTACACTTCAGCCAGGTCCTTTCAGCAGCAATATCCACACCTCTCCCAGTTCTCTGGGTCTGTAGAGAGTAAGACCTCCCTACAGGAAAGAACTATGGGGCTCACAAGGGAATTACATTCTACCACCATGGAAAAACTAAAGGAGAAATGGGCAAGATGCAGTGGCTTCTGTCTCCTCTACTCACTGTTCCCTGTGAGGGTGGAGGCCACTTCCTACCTTCACTCTGAGATGTTCAGCACCTAGGGCCTTCAGTCTGACACTCCAGAAGGTATCTGAGCTCAAATCTGAGCAGCCAGGGCACCCATAGAAGGGCCTTGCTCCCACACCACTCCTGTGGAAGGGCTTCCCTTATTCTCAAGAGTCCCAGGAAAGGACTATGTGGTCCAGAGCCACATCCCAGGAGCCTCAGCTTCAGCTTTTTAAGTTCAACTGAGGTCAGAAAATTTTAAGTAAAAATGTCCAGAAAACTAGACTTTAAGGTTTTAGTTTATGAGAAGTGAGGTAAAATCTATGTCCTGTTTAGGATATAAATCACCCTTTCCCCAACACAGCCAGGCAAATCACACTCATCATCCTGTCTGTCACCTCGGCAACTGTGGCACATCCAGTGCCATTGCTTTTATGTCCTGTAAAGATGGCCCAGTGCCTGTGAAGGGAAGCTGTTCACTCAGAGATGTCAAAGGGACACTGTAATGAGATGCCTTGGGAGAAATGGTGGCACCACTGACCTGCCACACCCTGGTCTGTAATCTTGTAAGTAAGCCAAGGGCGGAGTGGGCAGTGCTGACTGGGAATCTCTGATAAGAAAGGGGGGTTTCTCTTCCTATTTATTTTCTCAGTTATTTTTTGTTTGGTTGATTCTGGGGGTTGGGGCCTGATGAATTTGGGGCCATATACTTCCTGGCCACACCCTGTGACAGACTCAAGCGTATCTACTTGCCATGTGGCCTGCAATTGACAAGTGTCTTTGTGTTTTGGAAATACCTTTTTATTTCCTGTGTGTGTGTGTGTGTGTGTGTGTGTGTGTGTGTGTATGTGTGTGTGTGTGTGTGTGTGTAAGAGAGAGAGGGAGAGAGAGATGTGTGGGTGTGGCTGGGTGTCTGCATGCCTGCCACAGTGTGCATGTAGAGGTCAGAGGACAATTTTGGGGATTTGATTCTCTCTTTCAGTTATGGGTTCTGGAGAACAGCTCAGGGACCCCTTGGCTCTCTCTTTACGCCCCTCTGAGTTTGGTTCAATCCTAGAAATGGTCAAAGGGCCACGGGGCCATGTGATACGTTTCTCATTTCCTGAGCTTTATTACAGTGAGGAATCACAAGAAGTCGTTTGGGTGACAGAGAACAGTATCTTACACATGGTTGTTGGCCGTCAGTGCCAGAGACAGCTCCAGCTGATGTACACTGGCCTTCTTCTCACAGAAGGAGGCAGTGGAGGCTGGAGTCACAGGTTTCCCAAGCCTGGAGAATAAGACAGGGTGTGGGGAGGGGCTTGGACAGGGCCCTAGACTGTCCCCAGACCTGCTACCCACACCACACAACACTACACAGGTTTAGTTTCATAATCACTCAGCAACCATGGCCCAAATGCCTTTGACCTTGGGCCATCAGCACCTTCCTACCAGGAAGAACTGGGCCCAGAGAATGTTTCCATCTCCTCCTGCTGAGAGCCATCAAGTGCTGGGGTCCAGCTTGGTTTTCTTGCTATGGTGACCAGCATGGGACGCCCAGGCAGCACGGCCCCTCTTCTGTTGCAAGGAAGATGATGAAGTTTCCGTGGGAGCCAGCTGGGTGCGGGGTGACCTGGAAGACCTTGATTCCATGGGGCCTAAGGTGTGACTGTGACCTAGTTTCCTAGATCACAGCTGCCGATGCTTTTTTAATATAAAAACAATATTTAAAAAAAAATCCCAACAACTGTGAAGCTGTTTTAGATGTCTAACAGGGTAGCCTTTAACTTTGAGATGGTTTTAAAGATATGTAAAAAGAATTTCACATTTTTGAAAAAGAAAAGCTGCTACAGGTCTGAATTTGGTATTTTGAAATTATAAACAGAAATTTAAGATAAAATGAAAATGCAACCTAATAAAATGTTTCTCAATTGCATGTTTCAGATACATGCGCATTTTAAGGGAAGACACAAAAAGGGAAAATGACAGTTGTTTCAGAACAGACTAACTACTTAGACCAAAACCAAACAACAATAACAGACTTTACCAAACACTCAAGGACTGCAGACATGGCTTAGTCAGCGGAGTGTCTGCTCAGCAAGCATGAGGGCCTGGGTTCGGGTCTTCCATGGTCACATAAAGCTGGACACAGATCTGAAACCCCAGTGTTGGGAGGGAGGGCAGAGACAGATGGTCCCTGGAGCTGATTGGCAAGTGAGGCCAGCCAAGCTTAGTGAGAGACCCTATCTCTGAAGGTAAAATGGAGTACAGGGGTGGAAGACATGCAGTGTCAACCTCTGTGATGTACACACATGTGCACATGCAATGCATATACACTCATACACTAAATATAAAAATGTGCAAAGACCATAGGCTGAATGTGAGGGATTTACACCTATACTCCCAGTCCTCAGGGGACAGAAACAGAGGTTAACAGTTCAAGGGAATCCTCAACTATGTGATGTGTTTGAGACCAATCTGGACTACCAGAGACACTATTCTGTAGACAATAACAGAAGCACACTGAGATGGATGTGGTAATGCATGTTCATAATCCCAGCGCTTGGAAGAATTAGACAGGAGGATTGCTGTGAGTTCCAGATCAGTCAGGGCTCCAGAGTGGCCCTGTTTCAAACAAATACAACCGCACAAACCCACGAGCTAGCTCTCTGTGGGTGAGCCATCACTGCTTGAGTGACTGTTGTTTACACAAGCTGTGCTTCCCTGGTGACTCACGTCTCCCTAATGCTCAGCCTCCGTCAAGTATGATTTGCTATTTGTGGAAGCCCCAGTCTGGGGAAGCCCAGGCTGTCTGTGTGGACGTGATTATAAACAGGAATAGGCCAAGGTCCCTCTGATGCCAGAAGGAACAGTCCCATTCTGGTTCCAGTGATAGAGCCTGGAGCAACAAGGGCTCAGGAAAGAATCCTGAAGGTCACAGTCGAGCTCCCCTTAGGCTGGACTACAGGCAATGACAGCTCTTGTGACTTGGGCTGTGGGGAAGAGACAGATACCATGTTCTTCTCTATAGTTATGCTCCTGAGGATTTAGGGTGGAACAGGGAGTGTACAGGGCTCAGCTGACCATCCTGCAGAGCAAGCCCAGGCATGTTGTTCAGGATAAATGAAGCTAAGCTCCAGTGGCCATTCATGCTGGCTACTGGTCTTCCCAGGATGGGCTGGGCCATGTCCTATACAGAGTTGTCTACATAAGCCACACTGGGTCTCATCTTCATCGTGGCTCTGATGGCTAGAGGGAAGAGCAGACTGGATGCTAACTATATTGGAAGCCCAACTCCATCCTTCTGAGCTAAGGAAGGGTCTCAGAGGACAGCTTGGGGTTTCATTTCGTGCATAGACCTTCTCATTGTCACCTATCATATGGTCTAGAAATTCCTAAACAAGATGTGGCTGCCAGCCTCCTACAGGAAGACATGAGTCTCAGAAACTTGCCACAAGTGTCTCTCAGGGCCACGGCTAATTACATATTCTAAGCATAAGGATTCAAGCGGGCTAGATGGTTGGGAGGATGCTGGGGTCCTGGAGAAGGGCAGGGTTGTGTGCCACTGTGCATTTCTGCTTACCCAGATGAACAGAGGTGGATCCCTGGGCCCTGAGAGTGTCTGTGAGTGGCGAGTCTGCTCCTTACCCCAGAGATGAGAGCTCTGCCCAGCCAACTCTAACCAAGTCAAGGGTGCCAGAGGAGGTTGTAGGTCACATTTGCCTCCATCTGGTCCTGATTGGTCCTACTTTAGAAAGATCGATGGCATGACACTATGCCACAGAGAAAGGCAACAGAGTTCTTGTGAGAGCCAAGTCTGTGTGTATCCCTGTGTGAAACCTGTGATGGTCCTATGACTCCTTGTACAGCAGGGGGAATCTTATCCCTCTGTCCTCCTCTGTCCCCAATGCAGAAATAGTACAGATGTGAGCCAAGGAGAACCCAATGGTCACTTGAGCAGTTGGACTGTGGGCTGTCTTCTCTAGAGGAATCCAGTAGCCCCAGTCCGATACTAGAGATGATGTTTATGACCCTATTTGTGAACTCACTAGTGTTCACCAATATAAAGAATGGTTAAAAGGAAATATATCTAAATTTAGGCTTCAGTTTGTGAGCATGAATGAAAACCACACACCCAGCCAACTGTAACTTATGCTTCCAGCTTTCTGGAGATAGGGGCAGGAGGATCAGGAATTGAAAGCCAGTGTCATCTATGTAGTGAGATAAAGGCCAGCCTGGGCTACATGAAAACTTGTGTCAAGAACCTAAAATCCAAACCAAAACAACACATAAAAAATAGCTATATATAAAGTCACAGGTCAGTTCCTCATAATATGATGTCATTAATTTATAATCAGAACATATGAGTCTGGTGTAAACTGAAGTCAAAATGGTTACATTACCTAGAAACTCCAGTTATTCAGATTTTATCCTGAGCTGGATCTAGAGCCAGGTGCGACCAGTCTGACTGAACACCTAGGAGAGACGCTTCTATTCTAGGGCCACTCCTACCTGTAAACAGCCCGTCATTCCCAGCGCAGGATCAAGGTCAAGGGCTGCTGCAGAGGGCCAGGGACATCAGTGATCCTGGGGAGGCTGGGGACAGTTCTAAGACACAGCCAGGCTGGGTGTGGGGCCCTGGGGATGGAAATGGAGCTAGGAGTGCATTTGTGAATGGTGGGTGGAGGGGTAGGTGAGGGGCAGGCTCTGGGAAGTGGCTGAGATGACAAATGCCGAGCCAGGAGGACTGGCTCTGGGTACTGACCTGGCTTAGCTGTGGCCAGCCCCTTACTGCCCTGTTTCGCTGAGTCCATTAGAGTTAGACAACCGTGGCTTAGCACCTCTTGCGTGAGAGTGGTGAGCGCCACCCAGCAAGCTCACTGTCAGGTCCACCCTGCTCTCTCAGGCAAGCCTCACCCCAGCACTGTGACCGGAATGCTTCGTGGTTTGGCCTCTTGGCAGAAGCTCCTGAAGGGATTTTCATCCCCAAGTGCTGAACTTTGCCTTGAAGTCGATCGAGTCCCCCAGAGACCTTGCACTAGGCACAGAGGGTGTCTCTTACAGTCTCCCTCTCACTGAGTTCCTTTGTGGCTATGCACACTTCCCTCAATATCCCAGAGACTCTCACCTTTTATCCAGGTGTTGCGAAGTCTGAAGCTTTGTAGCCCTTGTTTCCTGTGCTTGCTGCTGAGCACAGACTCTCTGTCTCAAAGGGAAATACAGATAACAACATCAGATGCCTTTGACTGTGTTCAGTTCATCCCAGGACCTGAAGTGCTTACTTAAGGACAACTCCTTGACCTCCTCGGGCTTTTTAGATGGCATGCAGTCCTCACGTGCTTTCATTTCTTTCTGGACACCTGGGTGTGTGGGGGTGGAGGTCCTGTGACATAGCTTCATCTGCCCTGGGGAGGCTTCCGAGCCACAGGCTAAGCCCAACAGTTTGGGGATTCCCTTCCAACATGCAGAGTTCTGGTTTTGAGGCATTCGGGAACTTTTCTGTCATTTATGGCAACACTAAGCAATTAATTTTCCAGCCGTCTCAGGCCTCAGCCTTTTCCTGTCTTCTACTCTGATGTATGTCTAACAATGAGAAAGGTAACATCTGAAAATACACAGGGACATTGGTATGGGACTCAGGGACAGTTGAAAACACAGCGGAATCACGAAAGATGTGGTCAGAGGCCAGAATAACCTTTGACCATGGACAGTTCTGTGTGTGACACTGGGGCTCGAATCCAGAGCCTGTTGAACTCTAAACAGTCCAGCCCTAGAGAAAAGACATGCCTGTGTTGGCAGAAGCCTTTGAAACCCCTGCACCTCCCTTCCTCGTGTGCCTGGTGGTCTACCTTCTGTCCAAATCAGCTTCATAGCAAGCTAAAGAGCACAGTGACTCACTCTCCCTGGTCATGAGCAGGGAGGCAGGGTGAGCTTGACTTTTAAGGTCCTTGGCATCCCAGCCTTTGCTGCTATGGCTCTTTATCTCAGATCCTCAGTCTGCTGGGCTTGTGGAAACAAATATTATAGACCAAGGTCTCAAATAACAGAAATTACTCTCCTGTGATTGGAGAGGCTTCATGTCCAAAGCAAATGTTCCTGAGAACATGGACAGCCCTGTGAGGGCTTTCTTCCTGGTCTGTAGTTGGCCTCTCCTCTGAGTAGAGACTTGGTAGAAAGGGAGGATGGAGGAGGGAGGAGGGAGGAGGGAGGATGTCTGTCTCTAACAAGGGGACTAATTGCAATACGGAGGCCCCACTCTAGGAATGACTTCACCCTAGTTATCTCCCAGAGGTCTGACCTCCTAATTCCAGCATTTTGGGGTTTCAGCATGGAAGTTTGGTAGGCTGACACAAACATTCCACCCACTCTATCTAGTGGCAAGGACTAGAGCTGTGTGCCAGGTGTGATGTAGGAAGCCATATGTGACCTCTGGACACTTGAAACACTGCCAGTCTAGACTTCAGTCTGCTGTGGGGTATATAGAGTGGACACCAAATCCCAAGGGTTAGGATGAAAACTAACGAGCAGTATCAGTAAGTAACTGGGAAACCAGAAATTAATGCCAGCACTTGGGAGGCAGAGGCAAAGTGATCTCTATGAGTTACAGGCCAGCCTGGTCCAGAAAGCAAATTTCAGGACAGGAGACCCAGGGCTGTTATAAGGAGAAACCCTGTTTCTAAAATAAAATAGACTAACTTTATTATTTCTTTTGAATTTTTAAAATGTATTTCTAAGATCATTCCAAATCACATGAATGTGAATGTATTTGTGTTTTATTGAATATATTTTAAGTAGATAACATCAAAGATCACATGCTATGCAATAACATGTATGCAATGTATAACATGTATGCAATGAAATAATTATTATAGTTAGAAAATGAACATACTGAAATCCTTGTCTACACACATCCTTGTCTACTCTCTCTCTCTCTCTCTCTCTCTCTCTCTCTCTCTCTGTGTGTGTGTGTGTGTGTGTGTGTGTGTGTGCAGTTTCTCTGAGCAGTTTCTGCTATGTAATGTGAAACATCCATGTACCACATAGCATCAGGATGGTTAACAGAGAGCAGCACACACGATGGTGGCCCTGTCTGTGGATCATGACATTAAACCTGTCTGAGCTTATGTAAGTGATTCAGATGGTTTGGAACAAGGCGGCCCTGAGCAGAGCGAGCGGCTAATGGAGCGTAGACTCCAGGAGACCTCTGTATCTAGTGCTCCCAACAAGTTCCCAACGTCAGCAGCAGTCTGTGGCACACAGCTGAAGACACCCCACAAGTGTTGGCTCTCAGGGCTCATCACCCCGTTGCACTTCCTGACACAGGCTGGCAGGCCAAAAATAGCTGAGGTTTGCAGTCACAGACAGAGGTGGATCTGGGCTGATGGGTGGCACCACTGTGGCCCGGAACATCCCGCCTCTTGGCCTGGGGCCAGCTGGAGAAGCGAGACAAGGCACTCGGCCAGCGGGCTATCATCAGCCTTGTCTGGAATTTTCAGATTTGTCCAATGGCAGCCTAGGAGTGGCAGGTACACCCAGAGCTTGTCCTCCCGCAGAGCCATGGACAATAATACTCTTTGCATTCCTCAAACAGCTGTTTTGATGCTGGTGATATTTGGGGGGGACTGATATCTCCTGCATGTCAGTGTATTTATTGACTGTTTACCTTGTTCTCTTTGCTCAGCGGGTGGCATTTTTGTTCAGCCATTGTACCATTAGTCGTCTGTGGATCATGACATATTAATCATGCAAATTAGGATATTATTAACGAAAAAAATTAATTCCGACCCCGAGGCAGGCGTCACTGTTGCAGCTCTGCTATGTCCTCTCAAATGCCATCGGCAGATTCTTCCAGCTGCTGCAGTTGGCACACTGACATGTAGGGGACAGGAAAGAAACGGCAGCAGCACAGCAGCTTCCCTCTTCAGGTGCAGTGTCGCAAGCACACGGTTACTTGAGAGCTTGTGTTTTCAGGCAGGATTATGAAACCTGACCTCCTTCCCACCACGTAAACAGTGACAGCCCTGGGAACCAGCTCTGTCGTTCCAGGGCCTCTAGGAAAGCCCACTGGACATGGAATCTACTTCTGTCACCCCCACAGACCAGTGTGGCAATGTCGAGGAGCTTCTGTGACTCAGATGACTTCTGAGACCCGGCTCTGGTTTTCCAAATGCTTCTTGAAGGTACTTGTGCTCCCCTTGTCTCACACCTACCACTTCACTTGGATACCGGCCCCTTAGTTAAACAAAACTCCGTGGCCGCTTTCCCTCCCTGCCCTCTGGCTGACCCTGATTCCTCCCAGTAAGTACCCTATGCTCTTCAGAGATCTGGTTTCAGTTGTCTCTGCTTTCCCTCTCATGAGCCAAGTTCAGAAACAGGATGTTTTTGAGAACTTGGATGTGTCTCCCAAGTGCAAAGTGGCGACACCCCTTGGAAAGACTGTACCATTCAGGAAAGCCTGGCCGAGTCACCCCATGCACTGTCACAAGACTGGGCTGAACCGAGAGAAGTGGCAGCTGGACTGTCTCAGCACTGATGGCCGGTGCCAGGACCATATGAGAATAAGGGAATCTGGAGGGTGTGTCTGACCACGACCACTGAGAGCTCTATCGGGACAAAGGTCTGCAGGCCTATGGTCACCTGCAGAGCAGAGCAGAATATCTGGTCTCCATTCTCTGAACCAGCTCCCGGGACAGCAGCTAACTTCTGCACCGTTTAGAGGCCAGAGGAAGAAAGAATGAACCATGATGTTTCAGATCTGCTTTGCTGAATCCATGCTTCCTGGAGACACTGCCTATTTCACTGACAAGTCCCAAGACTCCCCATTGCTGCCCTTGCTTCCTTAAGATGCCTAGTGGCTGGGCTCCAGTCCATGAGTTCACTCTGTAGAAAGTCTGGAGAGTCTTCCTTTTCCCTAACCTGTGTCCCCATCTGTGTCCCCACCCACTTTTCTTTCTACATTTCCTCCTCTGCTACCTACTTAGTAGTAGGTGTTGGGAGAGATGGAGTAAGGCATGATTGACCTGAGCCAGCCTGGCAAAATTAAAGATGGCTGGGAAATTCATCATGGGAGCTGCCTGGTCCTGCAGAGAGGGCAGCATCAGCACCATAAATAATGTCTCAGTTGTGAGAGGGATGGGCCCAGTTTCAAAGGATTAGCCCATTAGGCCTCTTCAGCTGTACTGATGGCTGATGTACCTTAGCGTGCAGATGACTCTCTCTCTCTCTCTCTCTCTCTCTCTCTCTCTCTCACACACACACACACACACACACACACACACATCTTTCCCTTGTACATTCTCTCTTTATTCACTCGTTGTTTTGTTACAAGGACAGAAATCATGGGATTAGGGTCCTTGTCTTCCTCCCAGGTGACCTCTCTGCAGCTTCTTATATCAGCCTGTAACAGCCCGTCTCCTACTAAGGCCACCTTTTCAGGTACTACAGGGTAATGCTGTGGCATGTGCGCTTTCGGGGTACACAGTTCACTCCTTAACAGGAGCAAAGTCCATAGATGGGGATGAATCTGGGACCCCGAGAACTCTGATAGTGGCGCTGATCCTGCTCATAACGGAACTATCAGTGTAGGGTGAATCGGGAGCTTTGCTTGGAGAAGCCCTTCTCAGAGCTGTGGGGACTCTGGTGCCTGGCATCCTCTCTGTACTGATTGTGAGTTAAGAGGATGGGTGGTGGTCCACTCAGCCTCCCTTTATAGGCGAGTTTGAGTGACCAGGAGGCCCTGACAGACCCATTGAACCATTAGATCAGCTGAAGTGACCCTGTCCAACAGTTTTATTTATGTAATACCCAGGGACAACATCCCATTAATGGGAACTTGTGCTAGTGTCCATAAGATGGACCTGCCTCTATGTATCCTGGGAGCTGGGAAAATGACTACCCTAACAAAAGAAATCTATGGATACAGCACAATCTCAAATAAAAATTCCAGTAGTATTCTTTTTAGGAATATAAGAAATAATCTTAAAATTCATGTAGAAGCATGAAAGACCTGAGATAGCCAAAGCAGTCCTGAGCAAGAACAGTGAGGGGCTATCACCACTACTGATTTCAAGAAATACTACAGAACCAAGAAATGAGAACATGGTACTGGCACAGAACAGACATATAGGTCAACAGAATAGAGAAAGGGCCCTCATATGGGGTCACATGACCACATCCACATGATTTTGCCCAATATGAAGAGAGCATGCGTTGGAGAAAAGATAGCCTCTTCAGTACATGGTCTGGGGAATTGGACATCCACATGTAGAAGAATGAAACTAGATCATCACCTCTCACCCCGAACAACAAAACCACATCAAAGACTGCAACAGAGGTCCTGAAACTGCAAGAGGACCAACTAGGGGATGCACATCAAGAGACAGGTGTAGACGAGGACTTTTGACTAGGACCCCAGGCTCACGAAATAGTCAACAACCAACAAAGTGGACTTCATGAAACCGGAATGTTTATGCATTTCAAGTTGCCAGTGAGGGAAGAGCTAGCATGAAAAGTGGGAGAAAACCCTTGGAAACTTTACCTCCAGCAGAGGTCAATGAAAATGGCCTCCATAGGCTTAGGAGGAGTGGCGCTAATGGGAAGTGTGGCCTTGTTGGAGTAGGTATGGCCTTGTTGGAGTAAGTGTGTCACTGGGGGTGGGCTCCAAGGTTTCAGAAACCCAAGGTCACCTTTTCTTCCTGATGCCTGCTGATCCAGATGTAGAGCTCTCAACTCTCCAGTACCATGTGTGCCTGTGTCACCTGTGTGTCACCTGTGTGTCACCTTGCTGCCTGCTATGATGATAATGGACTGAATCTCTGAAATTGTCAGCCAGACCCAACTAAATATTATCTTTATAAGAGTTGCTTTGTTTATGGTGTCTTGTCACAGGAGTAGAAACCCTAACTAAAGCACAATACAAAAAAAAAAAAAAAGTTTAGGAACTAAGCAGATTTCTCAAACTAAACAAAACAAAAGCAAGTGGCTAGTAAATGCTTTTTTTCCAGTCGTGAGCCTAGCCTTTACTGGCTGAGCCATCTCTCCAGCCTTAGTAGACACTATTTAAAGTGTTCAACATTATTAGCCATTGGGGAAATTCTAATTAAAAGTACATTGAGATTCCATCTTACCACAGACATCAAGAAAGCAAATGGTAACAAATGCTGGTGAGAGGCGTGGGGGAGGGGACCCTTACTCACTGTTGGTGGGGCCACATCCGACCCACTTGAAGTTGGTTCTTGTTAACAGCGTGAACACTTGGAAGGTTCTGGGGAACGCCCCGGTTGGATAGTCCTGTGCACAGGGGTGTTGGTAAAATGGCAGAAGACCAGTCTGAAAAGAAGGGAGATCCCTGATGCTTAGGGAGTGATGGGGCACGAGGCTAAGGTGGTCTGTGACCTGCAAGGGGCCACCGAGGACTCAGGCATAGCATTTCTTCAGCCAGCCTGACACAGAACCTGCTGTTAGTGCCACAAGAGTGGCACTCACTGTGTTACTTCAAAAATCCACACATTGAGTCCTTCCCCCTTTTAAGGGAGTATGAGGAAATGGGGCCTGAGGTGGGAGCTCCCAGAAAGGAGTTGGAACCCTTGTAAAGGAGGCAGAGGCCTCCCACTGTCTGAGGGCATCCTGCAATCCATGAAGAGATATGCCCCAGCACCTAACAGTGCCGACCTCTTGGCTTCAGGGGCTGTGGGAAGCAATTGTGCCTCATGATTACAGCTTGAATGGACTAAGAGGACATTCCTCAGAGGATCTGCTGAGCCATCCTAAAGGTGGGAAGCTGCACTGGCTTGGCTGGGTTTTCATATTCAGCCTCTCAGGCAAACACTTGGAAAGTGCTCTGAGCCTCCCATTTTGCTTATCCTGGACATCCAAACCAACTAGACAAACTGGCCCTCTCTGCTTCGGAACTGATAGCTAATCTTGATTGTCAGTTTGACGGAACTGGAATCACCATGGAGCCAGGCATGGTAGCTCCTGCCTTTCCTCATAGCACTGGGAGGGCCGAGATAGGAGGAGCTCTACAAGTTCAAGGTTGGCCTGGTCCACAGAGCAAGTTCTATTACAGTCAATTCATAGAGAGACCCAGTCTCCAAAAACAAAAACTAACAAACAAGAATCACTTGGAAACAGAGCTCTGAGCATATCGTGAGGGAGTTTCTAGATGAGGTAATCTGAAATGGTACTTCCCCCCCATCCCCCCAACTGTGGCAGCACCATCCTTGGATAGGGTAAAAAGAAGAAAGAAAGCTGAACACCAGTGTTCAACTCTCACTTCCTGGCTGTGGATTCATTGCCTTCTACCCCTGCTGACATGCCTTCCTGCCACAGTAACTGCGTTTGCAAATGTTGAGCCAAAACAGGCCCTTCTTCCCTTAAGTAGTTTTTGTCTGGTCTTTGCCAGTACTGAGACAGTTCCTCCCCATGCTGATCCTTGACCAGTTGTGACACCCACTCTTATCTCGTGTCCCTGCCTCTGCTCTGCCTCACGATCAGAGTAGCCAGGTCAAATATGGCTACACCCTAAGCCCCTCCCACCAAGATGATGGAGCCGCAGCCTTGCACGCCTACTTGATCAATCTTCTCTAGAACCTACCTTTCCCATTTTTACTTTTCTGTCACTGGGTTCTGGCTGAGATGATGCCATCTTCCCAGAGCCCACTTCCCATTCTACATTGCTCTCTCGTGTTTCTAATCGGCTGAGCGTTGTACTCGTTATTTAACCTTTAGCCCAATGTCTTGTCATGCTTTGTCTGTGACAGCCAGGACTTTGCCAAAGTCTATCCAGATGTGTGCCTGGGACAGAGGTGGCATATTAAACCCCTGCAGAAATGGGACAGGGCTGTGTCCTACAGTGTGAGCAGCCTCTGCTACCTGTCACTTGCAGAAGGGAATGAACAGGGACAGAATTGAGTCTTTAAACTGATCCTTATTCAGAGAACAACAATCTGAGAAGACAGTAGTTTAGCATCCTCGAGGTTTGTCTGCAGAAAAAGAAGGAGGAGGAGGGGAGGGGAAGGAGGAGGATAAGAAGAAGGAGAAGGAGGAGGAGGAGGAGGAGGAGGAGGAGGAGGAGGAGGAAGAGGAGGAGGAGGAGGAGGAGGAGGAAGAGGAGGAGGAGGAGGAGGAAGAGGAGGAGGAGGAGGAGGAGGAGGAGGGCTGGAGAGATAATATGGTGGTAAAAGGCATTCATAGGCTGCTCTTTTGACTAAGATTTAGATCCTAGCACCCATGTGGTTGCTCATAACTTTCTGTTAACTAGTTTTAGGAACTTTAATGCCCTCTTCTGGCTGTCTTACTCCCTGACCCCACATATACATTATAAACACATTTTAAAAGTTCAGTTGAAAATGCAAGCAGTTTTTAAGATGTACTTTGTTTTTAGTTGTGAGTATGTGTATCTGCATGTATGTGTGGGTTGCCAGAAGAGGGCATTGGACCCCCCAGAGCTGCAGTTATAGGTGGTCTTGGGTACCCTGACAGAGGTGCTGAGAACCAAACTCAGTTTCCCTGAAAGAGACCTGTACTCCTCACCACTGAGTACTTCCTACAGTCTCTCCAGCCCCTCACAGACAGCTTTTTATTTAGCAAAACAAAATGCCACGAAGAGAGATTGTGGTGGGCTGCCCCAAGATGGGAGGGCATGAGGAAGGATACCCTAATGGTTCTGCGTTGTGAATTTTAGAGACCTTATTACAGATATTCATAGTGCAAGATGACCTTTTTGATGGTACAGATCTAGTTAAATACCTCTTCCCATAATTCTTTAGTTGAGCCTACCAAAGGAGGGGGGGTGTCAAAACACAGGGCAGATGAAACAGTGATGAGGCCAGGTCTCCATGGGGAATGTACAGGGAGATGCCCTGACAAATGAGTTTCTGAGGCAGTGAAGACAAACTATCTGCAGCTTCCGGGATGTCTAACCACAAAGGGGCATCAAGTCTCAGGAGACACAGCCTCAGAGGTGCAGCTGAGGGTGTCCTCTGTGTTAATGCTGTAGACACCAGGAGTCAGGAGCCCTGATGCATACACTAAGTGCTCATTAAATGCTTGTTACATACACGAATGAGCCTTACATTGTGCTGCTCCATTCTCCCCTCCTCACTGGTCCCTCAGGCCCCGGGGTTAGCCTTTCTGCCCTAGCCCCACCTTGACTTTAAGAATTAAAGTGCTTTCTTAAAGCTCATTACCAAGATTGGCTTTTAAGTTTAAAGAACTCTTTAGATCCCTGAAGCCTCATAAATGTCTTTTAAGTCACATGAAAAAGATCCACACTTCTGAGGAAACAGGGGGTGGAGCCAAAGGCGGTTCAAGACTCAGGACCAGGCCAGAGATGGGGAAGGGAGGCTGAGGTAGGGCTACAGGCTCTGGCTAGATTCCAACAACACAGAGACCTCCCATCATCAGGGTCTGGTTGGACAAGGGGTAAATGCAGAGAGGAGAAGTTCAATTCTGAAGTTTTATTTCAACTGTTGTAAAATTCGTATAACTTGAACTGAGCCTTTTTTTTTTTTTTTTTTTTTTGGTGTGTTCCTAAATCAACCCAGTTGTGACAGAGGAGACCAGAACTTCAGGTGCAAACTGAACCTTGTGCCTCTACAACAATAACTCCTTACTCACTCTCTCTCCTTCCCCTCTTGGCAACTTATGTTCTGCGCTGGACCTAGTACCACCCATTTATCTTCAGAGGATATATTGTAAGAACCCCCAGAACTGCCTGACATTTGGAGCACCAGCATACCTGGTGGATGTGTTTTTTCCTATGCCTGCAAGCCTGTAACAAAGTTTCACTTTTTACCTCTAGGGGCCTCTTGGACAAAGCTGCCAGTACCCTCCAGCTCCTCCTGCCGGTTGGGGCTGTTAATCAGTAGAATAAGGGAGACTTCCCCCTGCTGTGCTTTGTCTGGTAATAGCTGCTATGTTAGTAGAGAGAGGGAAGTTTATACTCTCTGATACACTGGGTGCCCGAGTTACAGCCACTAGGTTACTATTCTGGGCAAGGAAAGAATGACCCTTCCTTCTTTTTTTTTTCTTGAATACACATGAGCTGATCCTGTTCTCATGTCATGTCCTGAGCATGGATGTAGCCTCAACTTGCCGCCCGAGAATGGAGCTATGGAATCTTTGTTCTAGATAGCCAT
The DNA here is from genome assembly GCF_963924665.1 of Micromys minutus. Classification (NCBI taxonomy): domain Eukaryota; kingdom Metazoa; phylum Chordata; class Mammalia; order Rodentia; family Muridae; genus Micromys; species Micromys minutus. The sequence goes on from NC_137958.1 coordinate 8,153,673, forward strand.
GAACAAATTTAAAACTCTATTTTTTTTCTTACTGAGGAGGGCACGAGGTCTGCATCTTAGAGGTTGTTGGCTGTGCTCCTGAGAGAATGGAAGCAGGACCGCAGAATGCTGAGAGATTCTGTGAATGCACTGCCACTTCTGCTGCTGCAGTGTGTGCTCACAAGTGTTCATGGGTGTGTGCACCACCATGAATTTGCAAGTGTCTGTTTTCCTGTGTGTGTGCGTTTGAGGTCATTGTTAAGTGTCTTTCCCAATCATTCTCCACCTTATTTCTTAAGACAACCTCTTTCATTGAACCTGAAGCTTGCCAATTTATCTAGGTAGCCTGCCAGCAAGGCCCCTAGTAGCCTCCTACCTCTGACTCTCCAGTACTGAGATTACAGTGTGTCTCACCAAGCCCACATATTTTGTACGGGTTCTGGGAAGATCAAATATACGTTCTCATGCTTGAACAGCAAGCACTTTACTAACTGAGGCTTCTCCACAGCCCTTTACATTCTTTTTGGAAGAAGATAGGGCAACAATAAAAAAAAGAGTTACGAGCTATGACCCTGAAGAGATTTAGACTGTTGGAGCCAACACCGGAAAATAATCCAAGGCAATAGAAAAGAGAGTTGAGCTCACTCCTTAATCTGAGTTGTAGATCACAGATGCTCCACATATTCCTGGGATGCTTTAGAATAGTGTGAGTCAAGGTCACAGAGGAGTGGCCAGTATCATCCCTCCTTAGATCCTCTGAAAAATGTCACCCTGTGTGTGGCTTGCTATGCATTCATCTTCCTTATGGCTGGTTGTTGTCCCAGTTTAAGCGTTAACAAGACGTTGGTTTTTAAGACTGTCCCGTTCTAGCTTGATAGTAGTTTCCAACAACCCATCTTAGAAATTTCTAGAAGCTTGCTAAAACTGTGATTCCCAGGTTGTATTTCAGAAACCACGGCCTAAATGTTAGCCTGGGTAAGGTGGCACACACCTAAAAGAAGAGGATTGTGAACTTCAGGCCAGCCTGAGTTGCATAGTGAAATCTTGTCTCTAAAACCCAAGCTAGACAAGTCAGAAAATAAACCTTGGGATACAGGGGCTGAAATGTCACCTTAGAAATAGTCAAACAGTGATGTGGAGAGCCAGGTCTAACCACAGGCTTGCATGACTGTGTCTCTGGCATGTTACAAAGGGCAGAACCAGTGAGGACTGACAAGGAGCCACCTTTAGTAGGCGCTTAGCCTTCTAGCTTCAAGATTCAGCCTTTAGCCTGGTTCCTTGCTATTCAGAGCTCCCCACTGCAGGCACATACCCACTCTATGCCGTACCATGTAAAATCAAGTGGACAGCATCCATGGATGCATTTGGCAAGTGGAAAGGCTGTCACTATGGAGACAGCTGAAAATGAGGGTATGTTAGTTGCCCTTGTCTAGTCAGTGCCCGATAGATAAACCAGTCAGAACACCACATCATTCCTTATCAATGCATTCAATCATGTGCATCTACTGAAAATGTAAGGTTTAGGTTGTTGCATGAGAGCTTGTTTGCTGTCATCTGAGTGTGTATGAAACTGTTTTGTTTATTTCTGGCTGAGTACCTGTTTTTGTGAGCAAGAAGGTGGATGCCTTCAAGAAGACAGTCAGTGCTTCTGAGCCAAGCTAATTACGGGTTATGAGGTCACTGAGGTTCCTGGACACCATCAGCTTACCAGGCTCCAGCCTTGCTGTGACTGGTACATGCCCTCTAATTAGGCACAGTGTGACACCACCCAGACTCTATGTTGACACACAATTGCATGTCCAGAGGCCCCACAGAGAAGATGTTCCATGAACTCAATTTTAGTCTCCAGGCCAAACCTGCTCTCCTTCCCCACCAAGCCTAGTCCCTGTGGCTTTGAGGGTTTTCTTCCTTCATAGAAAGTTGGTACATCTCTGGGACAGCTTCTGAGGCAGCTTCATTCCACAACTGGAGTTGTTTTCCTCAGGTGACTCTGTTCTCTTGCTCTCTTTCTTTGTTCTCTTGCAGAACATGATCTTCTCAAGTGGCCTCTGGCACTTGCAGTGAGAGATGGTCCACCAAGGAAGGATCTAAGCTGACACATTGGTACCTGCCAAGGCTAAAAGTGTCCCCAGTCAGAGGCTTTGCCATGGCCCATTGAGGCCTGCAACCCTTGGGCAGGACTCAAGAGTCAGTCTTGACTCTGTCATCAACTGGTTCCTGCCCTATCTAGGAAAAGTTACTAATTCAAGGCAGAGGCTCACTACATAAAGTGCATCTCTGAATGTTTCAGCTCCATGAGCATGGCACTGGCTGACTACAAAACTGCCAAGAAAAAGGTTCTTTAGCAACACAAACAAACAAACAAACAAACAAACCACTCTGGCATCTATAATGCCAGCATCTGTGAGGTAAAGACAGATGATTAGGTGTGGCCCTGTTGGAGTAGGTGTGGCCTTGTTGGAGTAGGTGTGTCACTGTGGGTGTGGGCTTTAAGACTCTCATCCTAGCTGCCTGGAAGTCTGTCTTCCATTAGCCGCCTTCAGATGAAGATGTAGAAACTCTCAGCTCCTCCTGCACCATGCCTGCCTGGATGCTACCATGCTCCCACCTTGATAACAATGGACTGAACCTCTGAACCTGTAAGCCAGCCCTAATTAAACATTGTCCTTATAAGAGTTGCCTTGGTCTTGGTGTCTGTTCACACCAGTAAAATCCTAACTAAGACAATCCCTAAACAGGAATACCCACCAATCCCTGAGCATAAAAACCTGCCAATCTTTGAACAGGAAACTCCAGCAATCCCTGAATGCTCCCAAGCTCAGGATTTGAAATCCCTCTAACCTTCACTCTGGAAATCTCTGCCCTGAGAAGCTTCACCCCTCAGAAATCCTATGTAACCACTGCCCCCTTGTCCAGTTTCCAGCTGTCTACTCCTGGGAGCAGAGGGCAGCCATCCCTGGGATCATACCTCCACATTCTCTCGTCCAAAGAAGCCAAGAGGAAGCAGAGAAGAGAAGAAGAGAAGGAGCAAAGAAAGAGGGTGGGGCTGAGGCTCCTGAGCTAGGCTGGGGATCCCCTCCCCTGGGAGCTGCAATGCCTCTGCTGAGGAGGCTTCCTCTCAGAGCTGTGTGGTCTCTGGGCTCCCATATCTTAGGATGCCCTTCCACTGGGACACTGTTCTATCTCAGAGCAGTGTGGTTTCTGCTTGGAGGCAGAAAGTGTAAGTTTAATACAGGAGCATACACAGAAGGAAAGCCAGACCTTGGAGGCTGAGGGACAACCTCAGCAGTCCTAATTCTGCCTGGAAAGCCTGAAAACTTCCAAGAGTCACTGGTGTTGCAAGGACAAAGAACCTGGAGTTAGGTGGTTGGCAGCAGTAAACACTCTCGGGAGAGAAGGGTTGTCGAGTGGGCACACTGCCTTCTTCCTGCTTCTTCGTACCAGCTACCAGCTTGTTGGATGCTGCTGCCTATAGTCAGGGGAGCTCTTCACATAACCACGGCCTTGCAGATCTGTCCTCGCAGCCATACTGAAACATATTCACTCATCCAGTGCTGAACATCCTGTAACCCAGTCAAGATGATAACCAAGAGCAGTCTCTACATCCCCTCCTAAACAACTGAGGGACCCTAAGGCCTTTTACAGTCCCACACCCTCCTTACAGCTCCCCTCTCCCACTGAGGGCTTTTGCAGTCCGCACCCTCCAGGAAAGAGTGTTTCAACCTTATCTGGGAAGCCCCTGGAATGTAGAGCAAGAACTCTTCCCTGGGAGGAGTGTTTTGCCCTGAGTGTAGGGAAGGACCTTAATATATGACCCAAGCACCAAGCAGCACTTCTTCCCTGGGAGAAGTGTCTTATCTGTGTAGCCCCTGTAATGTAGGGCATAGGTTTTGAGATGCAACCCATGTTTTCAGCAGCCAATCAACTTAAAAGTCAACTAAGCCCACCAATGCTTGCATGCCTGGTCACCATCGCTGCAGCCCACCCATTACTAAGTGTATAAAAACTGTACTGAGGGCTCAGAGTTGCCCTCTGGGTATAGGCCAACCCAGTGCACTGGACTAATAAACCTCATGCTTTTGCATCGATCTCCAATCTCTCATCTCATTCCAAAAAGATAAGACTCAATTGGGTTTTACACAACTTCCTTGCAAAATAAATATTCATGTCTAGCAAAAGATGAATAGATGATGACAATGTGCTACATATACAAAATATTATTTAGCTATAAGAAAAAAAATGCAAATTTCAGGGAAGTAAGTCGACTTAGAAAGTAGAATACTTGGGTGAGGTGACTCAAACTCAGAAAGAAAAAACAAAACACACTGTCTGTCATATATGCATTCTAGCCTGTAGTGTATACATGTAGACGGGTGTGTGGAAGAATAGTGTCTAGTTTAGAAATGAGATCAGGACCGTGTAATACCAGGGAATGAGGGAGGACAGAGTGCACATGAGTCATGGGAGAAGATAGGAAGCTAGCTTCCCATCCCAACTCTGTCCTTCTCTCATTCGTTTTCATAATTAATAATTAAACCATTTAGATATTAAGCTAGCAAGAACCACAATAAAACCAATAAGAATAGGGATATAAAACTGAAGTGAGGCTCCATAGGTTCGGATGATCCTTCTGATTGTATCCGCGTTCACTGAGGTGCATAGAGTTTGGGCTGGATGGTGTTGTCCTTAAACGAGCTGTGTGTGTTAATTAGAGGAAGATGATTTCTAGAAAGAAAATCTCTTTTAACACTATTAATAATACCCCTTGGTCAGGGGTAATATGTTCACATACAGCCCTTGGGTCTAGCACAGCGTGAGCAGCCGGAGCACGTGTAATTGGGCGTTGTAATGTTGCATTTCAATCACAATAGGAAACCTAATCCAAAACAAAGATGCCAGCACCTTGATTACTGGTGGTAGGGGCTTGGCCTGAAGTTTCAGGTTTCCCTGCCTCTTATGCAAAGAACCAAAAAGAAAGCTCACTCACAGAAAAGAAGTGGGGTAACTGCTCCCAGCCTTCTTCAGACTTTGGTCAGTGAGCTCATAGCTGGTCATTTCAGAGAATAAGCAACGTTGACTGGCCAGCTTCAGTTGGGCTACTTATCACCTAAATCAACAGCTATCCCCACCCCTACCCCAAAGCTCAGAGAACAGCATGGAAGGCTGCAGTTCAGACTCCATTTTCCCCACCCCTCCACCCAGTTGCAATTCAGGCTTTGTTTCTCCTGCTTGATCGCTTGATTGGCTGCAATTGCAACAGCTGTATCCTGAGAGGCAAAGGGAGACAGGAATGGCCAGAGCAGCACAGAGACAGGCAGTTGTCACTGTGCAATGAAAACAGGTTCTCAAGAGACATCTTCAGCGAGAGCTTCTTTAATGAGGGAACAAAGGCCATTTAGACCTTTGGGGGTTGGGTAAGGGCTGTCAGTGAGAGTGTGCGTCATTGGCCAAGGCCAGAGTGTTGGGGATTCTTTATTGTGTAAGGAGAAATTCCAGGTGATGCCAGACATGACCTTATAAGGAGAGAGGACATTCAACCTGGCTACCAGGCTATGACCTCTTGTCAGGGACCAGGGAGGGGAAGGTGGGGGCACAGGGCTACGAGTACCAGGTGATCTACTCCTGCCGATCTCAGGATGAGATTTCCAGGATGTAGACATACCATGTCTCCACTCTTGCTCCCATCTGGCTCCCTGACCCCACTCTTGTCCCTGGTGGGCTCCCCCACCCCATGGCTCCCTGACTCCAAAGTTCAGAGACCCACAGAAGGTGCGAGCCGGAGGATAGAGGGTTGGGAAATACTGCTCCTGGGTATGGCATGGCCAGTGGACTTGTGGGCTTACAGCAGCTTCTGTCGTTTAGCTTTTCAGATGTCTTAAGTCTACATGGCAGGTGCCCTGTTTTGAGCTTTTGGTTTCCTGGGTAACAGCTGCTCCTACCTTCTTTCCTTCCTTCCTTCCTTCCTTCCTTCCTTCCTTCCTTCCTTCCTTCCTTCCTTCCTTCCTTCCTTCCTTCTTCTCCCTCTCCCTCCCTCCCTTCATCTCTCCCTCCTCTCTCCTTCTCTTCTCTCCCCTCCTTCTCCTTTTTTTACCCTTCCCCCCCTCTTCCTCCTCTTCCTCTGCTTCTTCTTCTTTCTTCCTTCTCTTCTTCTGTTTTTTTCAAGTCATGGTGTCATAGTTTGGGTGTCCATTGCTGCAAAGAGACACTACGACCAAGACAACTCTTTTAAAGGCAAATATTTACTTGGGGCAGTCTTACAGATTCAGATTGAGTCCATTTTCATTATGGGAGGGTCCAGGCAGACATGGTGCTGGAGAAGGCACTTGAGAGTTCTGCATCTTGATCTGAGTGCAACCATGAAGTGTTACTTTCTTCTGCCCTGGGTGAAACTTGAGCATAGGACCTCAAAGCCCACTCCCACAGAGACACACACCCTTCAAGAAGGCCACACCTATTCTAACAAGGACAGACCTGCCAATAGTGACCCTCCCTGTGGGCCAAGCAATTAAGTACATTAGTATGTGTGTGTGTGTGTGTGTGTGGTGGGGTAAATGTATCAAACCACTGCACAGGATCTCTCTGTGTAGCCCTGGCTTTCCTGGAACTTGCTCTGCAAACCAGGCTGTCCCTAAACTCATAGAGATCCACTTGCCTCCCAATTGCTGGGATGAAAAGTGTGAACATCACACCTGACATGGACATATATTTATAAACACAAAATTGAAGAGACATCAATAGTGAAAGTGTCCATAGTTCTTTCTTCCATAGTTTTTTTCCTAATTATTTCATACACGGGCTATCTTCTGTTCCTCCCTTAGCCCAGTGTGTACAACTGCTCCCTGAAATTGGATGGAGCACCCACGACCTCCATGCTGTGAGAAAGAAGGCATAATTTAGGATCTTTAATTAACAATTTCCTGATCATGACAGAAGCCAAGGATGTGCCTCTGCTCTGGTGGCTCTGCAGGCTGCACACACTGACCAAATGGACAGGCTTGGAGAGTGTCCACTGCATCTCAGAGTGTCACGCTGAAGGGCTTCTGGTGTGAATACGTGTGCATGTGTGTGCACAAGTGTGTATGTGTGTTGAGAGGCTGTAGACCCTAAGGTTCCTGGAAGAAGACCGTCTTGAGGAAACTGTTGCCTGACTTTTTCAGGATGATGTGAACATCTGCCCCAAATGGTTTCAACAGTTCATAGCATGGTTGATTCAGGCTCGTTCCCATGAGTAAAATGAGTTTATTAGGGATTACCGTAGAGTGGGTGGAAACACAGCTGTGTCTTCCTCAAGTTGTCAAATACCCCAACTTACACACACACACACACACACACATACAAGTACTTGGTTGAATTTGAGGGAAACCTTGGTGTCAACTTCAGTAGAGGTGATTAGGGGACCAGACAACACGAGGCACAGGCAAGGACAGACTATGGGTAAGTTACGCCTGTGTCCCTTTTGCACTGGGTGCTTGCCTTCAGAACAGAGGCCTGCTTTGCTGCAGGCTGGCATGGAACACAGCTGAGAAGATGGAGTTACTTAGGATTCTAAGCAAGCCTCTGGAGTCATGTTCTGGGCCATATCTGCCCTCCCAGCCACTCCCAGCTGGGCTCAGGGCTGTTGCTTCTTCTGGGCCGGCTCAAGGCCTACCTCACCCTCAGGGAGAGCTCTGACCCTCTGTCCCTTGTTTCCTAATCTCCCCACCTATACCCTATTCTCTCCCCCCACCAGGACAGGATCAGTGGGAATATCAAGTTAACCTGGTTTGTTTTGTAGCATACAAATGCTGCTAGTTCTTGGGTTTCAGAAATTTTTAAGAAGGAAGGAGAGAAAGAACTTTCCTTCCTTCCAGCTTAATACTTTCCCATTAAAACAGCACTGGAGGGTGGGTGGCGGGGAGCTAGGACTAAAGCACACTACAGATGTTAGAGTCTCAAACCTCAGGAAGTATATGACCATCTCAAAAACAAACAAACAGCCAGTTAATGGCTTAGCAGGTAAAGGTGTTTGCTATTAAACCTGACAACCTGATTTCAATTTCCATGACCCCATACCCTGAAAGGAGAGAACACACACAAACACTTAAAAAGAACTAACAAGCGTGGGTGAATGTCAGAATCCCAGCCCTTGGGAGGTAAAGGAAGGAAGGATAAAAATCCAAGGTCATCCTTAACTCTACAGAGAGTTCAAGGCCACTCTGGGATACTCACACCCTGTGTCAACCAAGGTCAAGGCGACTACCAAACAGGGTGGGGCTTTGGGCCTGGTAGGGCCTTTGGCTTAAGGCTACAAAAGCAGAGGTCACCTTTCACAGATTAAGGTAAGAGAAAGAGGTGTTTGGTCGAACGTGGATAAACGTGGATTTCCAGCATCTTGTCAATCATATGCACAGGATAGGACAGGTAACCTTGAAGATAGCACAGAGATGCCCCCTCCTGTTCCTTGGTAGACCCTGCTCTGCCCCACCCTGAGCACCCTCTGGGAGCAGAGCCTGGTCTCCTAGCACTCTCCTGTGGTATTCTTTCATGGCACACTTACACTCACTTCTCGTTCATCCCTGCAAGCCCTTCCCTGGTGGTTAAAGAACATCTAAGGCCGATCTCTGCTTCCCATGCTAAATTGCCTTTGCTAATCACACTGAGATCAAGAAGATAAAAATAGCCTTCAGGGTCGGGGTGAGCAGCCCCTCCATGCAGGCAGTGAGTATGAAGCTCTAATGGGCTCCTTGATGCCGCCTGAAATGATTGCTCTAATTAAATAAGCCAACAGTTGCAGCCAAGCTGCACAGACACCTCACACCTCTGCAAGTCCAAGGAGATGTGGTCCTGTCCCTTTTTTAAGAAGTATCATGCCTCCCCAAGTGCCTTGAGGGCAGGAGCAATCCTTTCCTCCATGTTCTCTGGTTTCCTGTCCCTCTCTCTAGCCTGCTCCCTGCTCTTCTCCACACTGGCATTGTGCCCCTCCCACACTGAGTTTGATTGACAGCTTCCTATTATTGGTCTCCCTGTGTTTGCTGGTCCTTTCTCCTCATTCTGAAGCATTCTCCCAGTAACTAACATATATCTTCAAGTCCGGCTTCCAGTAATCCATAGTGCCCTTTTTTAAAGACATAGTTTGTGTACCTTAAGATAATCTTGAACTCACTGTGTAACTAAGGGTGGGTGAGCTTGACTTCCTGATCTTTCTGCCTTCACCTCCCAAATGTGGAGGACGTGTGCTACCATGCTTAATTTGTTGTTGACTCCCTATGTACAATGCTTTCCTTCCAAATAGGTTGTGTGCTAGGTCTGAAATTATGTCTCTGGTCCCCTGTGTGACAGGTTCTTTCTTCGGGGACCCCGTGATCCAGGGAGCACGCCATTGGCATGAACCTTATAAGCTATGAGGCCCCACTTGTCCCTGCTAGGATATCTTCTTTAACTCTAAACTCCAGACTATAACTTGAAATTCCAAGGTTGTCCTCCAACTTTGCCTTCCCATTTTACCAGGCATGTTCCGCCACCGCTGCATCTAATATGGCGTCTGCAGAGGCTGCAGGAGCAGCTGCCTGCAGTATATTTGGCCTCTTGTCTTCGCCCACAATGGTCTTGCAAGATGCAAAAGTAACTTTTATTCACCAGGTGTCATTTGTCGTCTTGGATGCTGACTGCTGAATAAGCTCACCCTTTCTAGTTCTTTCTGTACTCTGGATGCCTAGTTCAACTCAGCTATTTGGCTCAAACGCCTCTCCAAGCTGACTGATTCAATCTGGTTTCTCTGGGCTTCTCACTGAATTGTTCTGATTGGCCTTGAACTCTGGCAACTTGTTCTAACCTGACTCTGCTGACCTTCACTGAACTGCGTGGACGCATAACAAACTCAGTTCACTGCACTGCACTCACTGGGCTGACACCCAACTCACTGACAAACTGAACTCTCTCCCTGCACTGACCTTAAATAGCTTTTCTCCTGAGAGTTGGGCATATCCTCTCTGACTCATTCGCCAATCTTTCCTGGGTTTGTCACTTTGCCTGTCCCTCAATTAGACGTCATTGTTTGGTATTAAAGGTGTGTACTAAAAGATTCCGGCTAGAGTGATGGGGGGAGGGCATACCACACAGACCAAGGATGTGATGGTTGGGCCATGTTTCTGGCTTCAGATTCCTCTACAGCAAGACTCCTAGCCCATCCATACACTGCCTTGCACGGAGCCATGGATCAGGAGGCCACTCAGAAGCCCTGCTGCCCTATGAGTGTTCAAGTCTAAAATGCCCAGCATGGCTTAGCACTCTCTATGGGAGCAGGGATGTGTGAGGAGAGACAGCCAAATCTACTCTGAGGAAGCAGGAGGAAGTTGGATGCATCTATACCAGATGCGAGACATTAGGCACACTGCAGGGTGCCAGGTCATTGGCCGGTTCTTATGTCTGGATTACTTAGAAGTGGGTACTTGAAGGTTGCAAGTGCTATCTATCTATCATGCTAGAGGTTTTATTTTGGTGTTTTGGATAAATTTTACCAAAATGACATCTAACTGGGGGGGGCAGACAAAATGATGAGTCAGAGAATTAACAGACACAGACTAAACGCCTGCTCTGTAACCTCCATGGTTAGTGTGAGGAAGATGGGCTGATGGCCAGCTCCAGCATGTACCAGACTCAGCACCAGGGACATGACCACTGCTCGGGCGCTGACTGTTATCAGAATTTGCCACAGTATGTTGGCAATGAGAACCGGCTGTACTGTGAGTACCGTGAATGCATGATTGTGCCACACCACAACACCACCACAAACCACAAACCACCACCACGAAAACAAAACAAACCTTCATATGTTACCACTAGATCTTCAGGTCTCCCTTGTTGTGGGAGCCAGCAAGTGCTTGCTCACTCAGGTGAGTGACCAGCTGTGAGACTAGCTGGGAGTAAGATGTGGACAGACAGACAGACACAGGGCCTATGACATGCAAAGTCTGCTGTGAGCTTGATGAAAGGACAGCAACATCACGTGACCTCTCACACCAACACCAGCCTTTCCCAGGAGGCTCAGCTCAGCTCAGTGTTGGGCTCCTGTGGGCTGTGAGGGACACACAGAGAGAGCTAAAACAGGCAGTGGCCACTCCTTTCCCTATCATGCCACTGAGAGGACTGTGGGTATGTGGTGGGAGTGGGGGGTACCAGGAAGGTCAAAACAGTGTCTTTAGGCTTCATAGATGCCCCAGCTTGGGCACATTTGCTTTCATATTTCAACACACAGTGCTTTGCATCTGGCCCCTTGGACACAAGGCTGGGAAGGTGGTGGTGCTGGTACCCAAGGCAGAACCACTGGGCTCTGCTCAGAGAAGATCTGTGCAGCCCAGTTGTCATGGCCACCCATCCTTCCACAGTGCTGGAGCTAGAAGGACAGACTACGTGTCCACAGGCAAGCCTTTGCTTGCTATAGAAAGTTGGGAGGATGCAGGAAACAAGAAGAAAACAAACCCAACATTTGTAGGCAGCTACTGCAAATAAACTGGTGTGCTCCCTTCTATTTCTGCTCCTTGCACATTAGGAAATTGGGTTCAGTACCTGCATGGGTCCACTTTGCTTTGCAAACCTGCATTGCCAGCATTGCTCAATTACTTTTCTGTGGCTGTTATATGTCAGCATGCATCAGGGCATGTTAGAGGATTTAATGTTTAGCTGTGGACTCTACCTTAGTTCATCTCATACTGAGTGTGAGACTTTAGATGGATAGGCACACAGTTCTGCTGTGTGTGTGGAGGAGGGTGGCAGTTGGGTCTTCAGATGCTACATGGCAAATGCTTTGGGGTATTCTTTTATTCCTGGTGGTGGGGGAAGGAGACATGCCACTTCAGTAATGCTTAATGTCCTGAAGCTGACAGTCTTAGTCCGGGTTTCTATTCCTGCACAAACATCATGACCAAGAAGCAAGTTGGGGAGGAAAGGGTTTATTCAGCTTATACTTTTATATTGCTGTTCATCACCAAAGGAAGTCAGGACTGGAACCCAAGCAGGTCAGGAAGCAGGAGCTGATGCAGAGGCCATGGAGGGATGTCACTTACTGGCTTGCTTCCCTTGGCTTGCTCAGCCTGCTTTCTTATAGAACCCAGGTCTACCAACCCAGGGATGGCACCACCCACAATGGGCTGGGCCCTCCCCCCTTGATCATTAATTGAGAAAATGTCTTACAGCTGGATTTCATGGAGGCATTTCCTCAACAGAGGTGCCTTTCTCTGTGATAACTCTAGCTTGTGTCAAGTTGACACAAAACCAGCCAGTACACTGACCTCAAACGGAATAGCTAGAAAAGGATGGGACAGGTGAAAATTTGATGACCTTAACTAATGTAAAAATATTGATGAAGTTTCTGGTTTGTTGGTTGATTAAACACCAGGTATATGGTGGCACATACCTGGGATCCTAAGACTTGGAAAGCTGAGGCAGGAGGAGGATGAGTTCAAGGCCAGCCTGGCCTTCATACCAAGTCCCAGGCCATGGTTGTACTGTGTGCCTCAGTTTAGTCACCTGGTTAAATGGGACTATGGACATGACATCCCACTAATGACAGTAATGGGTACTAGCTGGAGAACAGGAAAGACTTGGTCTGAATGTTGCCAGCTGAAGATTGGTTCATTACCTGATAAACAAGTAGCACACAGTAATAAACACCCAGCACCCATGTATGCCTTGGCCCACAGGCCGGTCCTGGGCTTTGTCTACTCTCCCTCTTGGGGAGGATTGTGGGTGTTTACAAGTTGTCTTTGTGTGACCTCATTCTCTCCATGTGGCCTTGGCCCATGGCCTTTTCCAGGAACTGAGGTCAGGGTCAACTCTGCATTGAATGGAGAGGAGGGAGGATCATCTAAACAGAAAAAGAATGTGAAGTGAGCCCAGGGCATCTGGGCACCACCTACCTGTGACTTCCCATGTAAGCCTTAACTCACCGAAGGACTCCCCACCCCACCCCTGCACTTGCACATCCAGCCACATGTCCACAGAAAAGCTTGCCACAAAGAAACAGCAAGGCCCCAGGATGAAACACAACCTTTGAAAACAGGGACTTTGCTAAGGTAATTAAGGTGAGACGAGGTGTGTGTGTGTGTGTGTGTGTGTATCTATGTGTGTGAGTCCGTGTGCTAGTGCCGTCTGACTGGTGTCTGTGTAAGATGAAGGTCAGGTGGACCCAGACACCAATGCCAGACAGAGGTGGGCAGATCCTCCTTCCCACGCAGGCCTGCCCATCCACCTGCTGGCTGACCTTGCTTTTCCACCCAGCAGCTGTAGGTGGTCTTGGTTTCTGGCTTCATTTTCTCTAATGGTGTGCTGCTGGGCAGGCCTTTTGGTCAGCTTATAGATGGGTGGTCAATTGTCAAAGAAGACCCAACAGTCACATACTCTGCAGTACTCAGGGGAAGTGGTAGGGCATGTCCCTGGTGACTCAATAGAGGGAACTATTTAAGCTTCCTCTTTTCCATGCCCCTGTTCATCCTATGGGCACATAGACCTTAATGGCTCCTGACACACGGGAAGGAAGGGAGGAAGAGAAAGTGAGCAAGAAATGGGGAAGGGCTAGCCCAGAAGGCTGTCTGGAAAAAGTTGAAACCCCTGCCCCCATGGAGCCAGACAACACACTAATGCCTTGTGGCCCTAGAAAACCCTAATTGTGTACCAGAATGACCAGGAAGTCTTTGTGACTGTTACGGAGTGGGCGCCTGGGAGCTTCTAGTGCCCACAAGCTCCTGCTAGACACATCCAGAATTGTGCAGGGCTGCCATGGGTAGGTCTTAGGTAGCAGGGATAAGTCAAGGTGACACTGAACACCAGTTCTCAGAAGAAGCTGTACCTTCTCTAAGGACTGTCCATCGGCCTCTGCCTTGGTAGAGCATTAGGGCTATGGAGAACTTGAGTGTAATAGTCAAAAGCCAAAAAGATCTTGTGCTATTTTTAGTCCTATAAAAAGACAAACATATACTGTCAACCTCTGAGTGTCACCCAAACACCTCATGACTTCCGTAAAACACTTGGAATGTATGCTTAAATTGACACACCCACCCTCTAATTTACGCAACACCCAAGAATGTGGCAAAGACAAGTTCTGAATCCTGTGACATCCAGCTCCCCGCCTTGCTGTGACAGCCTTCCTCTTGACCATGGCTGTGAATTGTATAAACACGTTGATTCATGGTATTCTTTTGTGATTATAAAAGTTGAAGAAACCTTCGCTATGGTGAGGCATATCATGCAGGGAGTTTGAATCCAAGTTCCTGGGCTACAACCATTTGTGTTATGAACTACTTGTTTTCTCAAAGCAGAGTTTATATTTTTATATCAGCAACACAGTATTTGGAAGCTCCATGTCTGTTCTCTCTGCTGCCATACATCTCCCTGGACAAAGCATACAGCACCACAAGGATGTGGGTGAGGATGCTGAATCAGCTCAGTGGCCTTTCTGCCTGGGTTCATCCTTGACTATGATGTCAGCATTCCTGCCTCCCCAGGATGTAATAATGGTGGACCTGAATGCATTCCCAGTTGTCCAAGCCCTGGGAAAATATTCACCACCAACTTCATGTGGAACTGAGGCTCAGGCTGGGTGCAGATAAAAAAATGGAGAACCCCAGAAAGAGTCCTGAATGAGTAAGAAGGGCAGTCATCCTGATGAGGAAGTGGTGGACTCCAAGAAGCTTTGAGCAAGCTTGCTGGCCTGACCGGGAAGCAGCAGATGGTCTGGGTAGGTCATGTTCTGTTGACCTCAGTGCTTTTGGGTGTAAGTGTACTTGAGATGTCCTTTAGGTAAGCTCGTGTTTGTCAACATGACCTTCATTCCTGCAGTTCTGCACTGGGAACTGGAGTTTACTGACCCCCACTTGGGGGTTGATGATTCTGCAGACAGAATTGTGTGGAGAGTCAGAAGTGTTTCAAGTCCTTAATCAAATTATCCTGGATGCTTACCCCTCTCAAATAGCTGCTCTAGTTTGATTTCTGCTGCTGTATTAAAGCACTGACCAAACTAATTTGGTGAAGAACAGGTTTATTTGGTTTATATGTCCTGATCACATTCTATCACTGAGGGAAGTCAGGGCAGGAACTCAAGCCAGAATCAGGCAGTAACACAGAGGGATGGTATTTACAGGCCTGTTCTCTGTGGCTTGATCAGCCTGCTTTATAAACACAGGACTGCCTACCTAAGGGTAGTACCTCCCAACAGTGGGCTGGCCCTTCCCACATCAATCATCAGTCAAAATAGTGCAATCTGATAGAGGCAGTTCTTCAATTGAGGTTCCCTCTTGGATTGCGCCAAGTTGACAACGAAGATTAGACCTACTCTAGTATCTGAGCTAGCATCCTTCTGGGTATCAGGAAAGACCTTTAGTATATTAACTTTACAGATCTCTTAATAGATTCCACCAACCTAAAAGCTAAGAATGCCTTTAGAGAGCACCTATAGCCTATAGCAGAGATTTTCCTGCATAACTAGTCTGGCTATCAACATAAGTCCCTACCAACATATGTCCTTACCAACTTATGTCCTTAACAACCTATGTCCCTACCAACTTATGTCCTTACCAACATATGTCTCTACCAACATATTTGGTAAATTCATTGGCTTATTCTTCTGCTCTGGGACTATAAATTCATGGCTCCTACAGTGGGCATATCATTTCAGATAACCCATATTCATGTTCCCAAGCTCAGTGGTTTGAATGTAAAATGTCCCCCATAGGCTCATGTGTTTGAACACTGGGCCTCAATTGGTGGTGCTGTTTGGGAAAGTTGTGGAACCTTCAGTTGATGGAGCATCACTTGAAGTGTGTCACTTGAAGACACTGGTCAGTGAAGGCCTTCCTTGGGAATTTTCTAGCCCAGTTTCTTCCTGATTGTGGATGCAATGTGGCCAGCTGCCTCACATTCCTGCCACCAAGCATTCCCAGACACAACAAACTGTATCCCTTCCAACTGTGAGCCAAAACAAACCATTCCTTCCTTAAGGTGCCAATTGTCAGGCATGTGATCAAATCAATGAGAAACATAACTGGCGCCCCACCAGGGCCACTCATGCTAGTGTCAGAGCAGCTCGTGTTTCCTTTGGGAGTGCTGTGGTGGTAGCAGTGACTTCGGAAGCAACTAAGGTTAAGTTCTAGCACACCACTGGGAGAGGTGTTTTAGTGCTCGAGGGACATCTCAGGAGATGGAGAGAACTGAGGGTCTGGAGGCTGAGAAGCACATGTCAGAGGATGTGCTGGTCTCCACAACAGTCCCCACGAAAGTTCCCCCAACTTATAGGCTTCCGTTTAGGGCAGAAATACCTTTTACTCTCAGTGTATTTTTTTCTCATCTTGTTACTATGCAACATCTTTTTTTTTTTTTTTTTTTGGTGGGGGGAGGGAATCTGAGTGGTGCCTTCTCTTCTTGGTTCTCCCTTGTCTAGAAATATGGGATGGGTATTATGGGCTTTTCCATATAACTCTGCCCCATTACCATGATGGCATTATGGGTGGTTGTCTTGTTTCTGTTATACTATAACTGAATTTCTTACTGATTAATTTGTTTTCAGTTTAACATTTAATATACTATTAATATCCTGAGGGCAAGTAGACACCCCAATCCTTAGCAGCTGTGCCAGTAGCTCCATGGTCACCCCAATACAAACAGGAGTAGAAGACATTGCTTGTTTATGTTTCACTTTTTTCACATTTGCCTTTGATTGTCTGGGCACCTGGAAGGTGAGGGCAGACAGGGTAGTCTCCTCCTCCATGCCCCTAGCCAAGCATGCTCACTATCTTCCACAGAACCTCCTTTGTTTGGGCTGAGAAAATCTCAGCCCTTTTCATTGAGTTGAAAAGGCCACGGTGTCAGGTATGGGGAAGAGCTAGAAGGAACGAAGAATGATAGACCAGCATCCAGGGCAGGGTTGGCCACCCTAGCTTCCTTGACTCAGAGTCTGTGATTTTTTACCTTTAGGCCCAAACTTTAGAAACCCTGTCAGCAGCAGCTGGCCTACACCCAGAAGCTCACTCTCCTTGTCTTAATGTTTTTTTTCTGGAACTGGAAATGGCTAATGGAGCCTTGTGCAGTCCCCCAAAGTTCTAATGCCCAGTGAGCCAGAGCCCAGAAGTAGGTAGAGAGAGCTCTGGTTAGAATGATTGTTCTGGGCAAAGGAGAGGCTGTGGGGCTGGGGAAGGTCCCCACTAGAGCTGAAAGACAGAGATCCAGGACCCTGTACTCCTTGTAGGAAGTCTCTGGGCTCACTGGCATTCAAGTAGCCCAGGTAGTCTCCTTCCTTGTTAGATGTTTTTGTTGTTTTGGTTTTGCATTTGGTTTGGTTTGGTTTTTGAACTGTTGAGAAAGGGGTTTTCTGTGTATTCCTGGCTGTCCTGGAACTCACTTTGTAGACCTGACTGGCCTTGAACTCAGAGATCTGCCTGCCTCTGCCTCCTGAGTGCTAGGATTAAAGGTGTGCACCACCATGTCCAGCTACTTGTCAGATTTTTAAGGACCATGTATCCTAAGCACTGAGCACAGTTCACCCTGTGGATGGTACTTGCTGGGGGGATAGATGAGGGCTTGGACTAGAGAGAGCATGGACTGTTCCCAAGACGCACTTCTGAGAATTGCCTCCATCCCTACTTATTCTTTCTCACCTTGCTTGTAATTGGAGGTAAAACATAATCTATGTGGGTTCTAACTACCTTTACCTTTTTGTCTTTGTGACAGGGTCTTATCTAGTAGCCCAGGATGGCCCTAGGAGAATATGATTCTCTCTGGGATTTGCTAATGACACAGGTGGAGATTCAGGACAAGGACAACAGGAGCTGTCACCTCATCTGAGGATGGAGGTCCCTCACACTTTGCCAGACTTCTGCCCCCACTGTGTGAGGGTTGCTGTCAGCATCTTATTTTGAAAGTCTCTGCTCCTGTGGGGTATTGGCCCCACCCCACCC
Organism: Micromys minutus; assembly: GCF_963924665.1. Classification (NCBI taxonomy): domain Eukaryota; kingdom Metazoa; phylum Chordata; class Mammalia; order Rodentia; family Muridae; genus Micromys; species Micromys minutus. Next base: position 8,171,573 of record NC_137958.1, read on the forward strand.
ATAGCCACAGGCTACCAGAGGTTTTCAGGGCTGGGACAGATGTGCTGCAGCAGATCCTCAGTGTTGCTGAGACTTTCCTTTCTAGGTTGTATGCCAATAATTCACATACCTCTCCACTTCCCATCAGCATCTGTTCCCAGGGACCTGCCTATAACCCAGGCTGTGGGTTGCTCTGGAGCTAAAGGCTAGATCATTTAAACACAGAAGTGAATAGCTTGGTGGCCTGGAGCTCTTCCTGCACATCATGTTGATGTGACTCTCTGCTCCTGGAGCAGCAGGTGAGCATATTTGGCAGGGCCTGGTGGGACGCTTAACAAGCAGTTCTGTGGGACTCTTACCAACAGCTGCTGTCAGCATTGGGTCTTGAATGCCATGATGGAAAGGAAGGCCTGGCAAAGCCAGAGGGACTTGAACAGTGATAAAGACAGACCCAAAGCGAAGCCATGGTTCTAAGGAGTAGCAGGAGACAGAGGGTTAAACCTGTAACTGTCAGCTTCTCAGGTCTAGAATTCCGGGATCTAGGAGAGTAACTCTGGGCACTCATGGAAGAATGTTTCTAGACTGGATTACTGAGGTCGAAAGGCCCTCTATAACTGGGTGACACCACCGCAGTATGGAACCCAAAGAAGAAAGCAGACTGAGGACCAGCATTCATTGCTCACTGCTTCCTGATTATGGGGCAACATGACCCGCTGCTTCAAACCTGTGCCACCATGCCTTTCCTGCAGCAATGAACGGTATCCTCAAACTGTGCACCAAGATAACCCTGCTTCCCCTAAGTTGTTTTTGTCAACTGTTTTATCTCAGTGATAAAAGAGGCAATTGATATAGAGCCACAGAGCCACAGATCTACAGAACCACAGAACCACAGAGCCACAGATCTACAGAACCACAGATTCACAGATCCACAGATCCACAGAACCACAGATCCACAGAACCACAGAACCACAGATCTGCAGAACCACAGAACCACAGAGCCACAGATCTGTAGAACCATAGATCCACAGATCTGTAGAACCACAGATCCACAGACCACAGCAGCAGAAACTTCACCCTGAGAAGAAGGATCAGGCTCTGGGTATTGGGATGAGGCCTGAGACCAGATCCCAGCATCCAGATGTTTTCTAGTTTCCCTGCCTCATCTGGTAACTCAGCTTCCTAAGGCCAGAGTTTAAAATCAGTAAATGCAGAACCAGTATCTCTCCATGTCAAAAATTTCACAGTATTTGGCAAAATACAAAAAATAGAACAGTGACCTTTTTCTTGTATTTTGCATCAGTAATTAAAAAAAAATCACATACGGAAAATATAAGTGGACAGTTTAATCAGTTGCTAGAAAGCAAATGTGGAAGATACCAACACAAGGTCAAGAAACAGGCTACTGAGTCCAGGGACTGGGCCAGGGGCCTTAGCAGGACATGGCTGCTGGGGGCTCCTTGTGCTGCCTTGTTCCCACAGGCTTGCTGGGGTACCATGTGGTAGCTCTCCCTCTGTGTGTTCTGCTTTCATTTGCACCACCATATAATAGTGAAATTCATCTCTGGCTGCCTGTCACCTTCTCCCTTCCTGCTGAGTATACCACCTGAAGCCACCCCAGTCCCTGTCTCCCAGTGGCACCCAGGCCACTTCCTTAGCATTATCATAGATGCTGCTGCTTGTAGCCACTCCCCTGCCTAAGCTCCATGTGTTTGTTTACTGGCCTTTTGACATGCAGTGAGTACCTGGGTACCGTGAGAGACTTGAGCAGCATCCTCTGGATGCCAGGTGTACTCCGTCTCTACCTGAGCTCATGATCAGGAACAGCTACAGATGCTGTTGGACATGGAAGTGTTGCAGTTAAATATTAAATGGATGGCTTATCCCTTTATTGGCCCTGGTACTCTCACTCGGCGGACGCTGCTCTAGTGTGAAGCCGAGCACACACATTCAGTCCCCACACCACTTGGTGCTGCAGGCTGCCTCTAAGAACTCAGGTGCGATTCATTCCACCACCCCTGTTGTTTCTGTCCCTGGTGGATATGACCACCCCGGTGTGTTCTTTTTACTCCATCGCCTGGTACAAACGTTACTCAAAAGTCTGGTAGGTTTTCAAGCAGGTTTATATATTAAATTCTCAATCCACAAACCCTCTACACAATAAGTTTACATCCAACGGACAAAGATACAAACTGCCCTTCTATATGAGATAAAAAGACCTATAGAAACCATTAAAATATTCATATCTACCTATTGCCAATTAAGACCACCTAGATCTGGATCCTTCTCCTCCAGCTTCATCTTGATTCTCCAGGAATCTCCCTTCCGCCGCCTGCCCCCATTTCCGATTCTCGACCTTTCTCCGCCTATCTCTCTCCTGTCCAATTATGTATCACCTTAACATAAGTCTACAGAAGTGTGTTCACAGAAATGGACGCTCCAGGCTTCCTAGAAAGTTTCAAGGTGTTTGTATGGAATATTCCACATTTTAGATTCAACAAATGTTCATTCTGAAGTTGTTATAATTTTTAGTATTAAAAGACACTCATTGGGTTTGAAAGCTGTGCTGTGTGTCCTGCAACACTGGGTTAATCAGGCTCTGCTGGACTCTAACCTTCATCATAGTCTCTGAGGAAACCTGCTGAGTTTTCAGTTGGACACAGGAATGCAACCCATTGCTGACTTGAAGTTTCCATTCAAACCCAAGCGCAACACAGTGACACCTTATAAAGACAAGGCAGAGACTCCGGGTCAATGTGATCAAAGAGTGGCTATGAGGCTGCAGCCCTGGCAGTGAGGACAGTCCAGACATCAAATGCTTTTAAATGGCTTTCGTCCTCAGCGTAGCCCTGTGAGATTGACATCTTTGCTTTAGCAGAGACAGCTGGAGTCCCCTTCCCCAGAGAGCCCCTCGTACCGTGGGTGTACGCCAGTAGCCCTGTGACAGTGCAGGAATGCCGAGAGGACATTGCATAGACATCCGGGCCCATGCGGTGTCGGATCATGCAAGCACACCCAGTCACAGAAATGGAAGCTCCTCATTCATACGCTAACCAGGCCTGACCCTATCAGACAAGGTTGGGTGCATAAGAGCCATACAGTAATTTTTCTCTTTAGGGGCAGACAGCAGAGTGAACATTCGTGGAGACAAGACTAGAAGAAGATCGTGTTTGTGCAGAGGCAGGCAGGGTGCTAGGGTACCTGGGGAAGGAGGACCCAAATGGGAGAGGACACTGCTCTCCTGTCTTGGAGTTTAGGAGGATGGCCAGGTTAATTATATGCTCAGAGTCCCCTGTCGAGACAAACAGCACCTGGGTTCCAGCATCCATTGTGGCTGCACCTTAGGTTTGGGTTCCCTGCCTCAGGTCTGACCTCCTAGAGTGTGAGGCAGCAGGGAGGGGATGGTGAGAGAGGGAGAGACCACCCATGGGCAGAGTTAGGGGAGGGCAGCCCTTTCCTCTCCATTATGACTGTGCCTAGACAGGAAGTGGGAGAAGACACAGGGAAGAGACGAGCTGACTGTTGGGCAACAGAGCTGAAAGGGGCTCCCTTCTTGGATCTCTGTGATCTTTGGTCCAGATTTTGCAACAATGTGAATGCAGGTTGGTCCTAGATGTGGAAGAACTGTAGTCAAGACCGTAATTTAGAATTGACCCAGTTGAGCAAGAGCTTGGACTCCTGGGTTACAGCCTGGCTCTGCTGCTCCCCAGTGACCTCGCCTTTTCATCTGTTCTCCCAGGTCACCAGGGCAACGGCCATTGAAAGTTAATGGATATCAGGAAAAGCAGTGTTTGTGGAGGGTTTAGGCAGTGCTGGGAAAGAGAAAGTAGGACGCCAAGCATCGGCAGGTTTCCAGGGTAGTTCAGAATTGTGATCTCTGCTGTAAGAAGAACCTGGTCACATCCTGGGACGTGACCAGGGACCTTTGTCCTGGGCCTGTCCATGTCTGCACACCACCCTGGGAATCACCGGGGACACACTCACCACATCGGAAACAGAACAAAGACCTTAAACTCCTCATTGGCTTCACAAACCATAACTGTGCGGCAGCTCCACTTACGGTGTTGTGACAGGTGCCCTGACAGCCAGCATCAGAGAGTTACCAAAGGGTGTGGTGGGCTTCCAGTCCACTGTTTTGAGGAACTCAAGCCACATGACAGGTGCAGTCCAGAGTAGAGGGTAACCACATCTTTGCTTGCTCAGCTTACTTTACTCACTCTTATGCAGGGCAGGGCCTAGTTCATGAAATGGTGCCACCCACATTCAGGGCAGCTCCTCAAACCTCGATTAACAAGCAAGACAATCCCCTGCAGACATGCCCACCGGCCAACTCAGTCTAAATAACTCCTCATTAAGACTCTCCTCCCAGGTGATTCTAGGCTGTGTCAACTTGACACAGATTTTTCAAGAGAGGTGTTTGGCAGGTGCGGTCCACTTTCTTGTCTGGCTTAGAGGACACTGTGCTTAGGGCATCAAGAAAGCCTGGCAGTGCCTGGCTGTATGGTTTGGAAATTGGAGGGCATGGCAGTCCTCTGAGATTGCTTTTGGGGTGTTGGGGATCCAGGACCTCACTGAGAGGAGTGGGTGTCAATTTGGAAGGTGCTGGGGCAGACGTGGGTAGGTTGGGGGGGGGCAAGTCACTCTGTATAGAACAGTGCACTTCTGGGGTTTGCAGTGGACTGTGATGTGCTTTGTTGCTGTGGAATGCAGTCAGGCAGGTGAAACACTGGGAATGTCCATTTGCGGCTCATCTGCTCCCTCTCGGAGTGGCAGGGTGAGCGTGTGTAGACCCAGGTCTAGAGTGCCTGGTATTGGAGGTGGCCCATAGACAGGAACCACGGGGCCCTGGTAGGGTGTGATAGCACATGTGGGTGCCAGTTAGGTAAGGTACAGCAAACATGCTACTCTGAGCCCAGGGCACAAGCCAGCTGAGGCACCTGATGCACCCCCACCCCATCCTCATCCTGACTGTGGGAACCTACATGTGTAGTTATGGCACAGGGCAGCAAGGGACAGAGGTGGCTGGCAGCTGTGCAGGAGAGGTGTGCACACAGGTGGCACCTGGCCCAGGACACGTGGCTCTCAACCTCCCTCTCTCACACAACTCTGCCATGTTACATCTGGTGCCCTGTCGTGAGTCAGCCTTTTGGAGCTAGAAATACCATGTAAGAGCAGGAAGTTATCCATGGCAGAAGCTCACATCTCTGAGCTGGGCGAAGGGGCAGAGAGGCCCACTGGCATCCAAAGGCATATTCTCTGCAGGCCCTACATCCTGAGGGAGGCAGAGCCCGGGAGTCAGCCTCTGCTAGGGCTGTGGGCCTGCCTACCCTCACTGCACTTCTTTAGTCATTCCTCTCAGTTTCTCCTCATCTCTCACTGAACCCCTCTTGAGCCACCATTACCTCCTCTGTTGCTGAGCTGCCGTCTGGGAGCCCCTTCAATCGACATCATCGTCTCCCATCGCTTCCCACAGTGTGTCTCAGTGGACACACAGTGGGTCACTCGCTGGTCTTCCTGTGGACTCTGAGCCTGACCGAGCGCAAGCCCCGTGCTCTGCGCTATGCTGCCCGTGGCTGAGGCCACTGCACAGATGAACTGCACCAGGCCCCAGGGGAGCTGACCCTGCTCACGAGGCTCACGGTCATCATTCTCTTTGGGGTCAGCGAGATGCCATAGACCCACCTTCTTCAGAGCAGGGTCAATGGTGGGGCAGGCAGCTTTGGGCTATAAAATGTAAGATGTCACCCATTACCTTAGAGCTCTGCAGGAAGCAGGACTGACAGGATATGGAGAGGCAATCTATACACATATGTGCACACACTCATACATACATACTTGTGGGTGCACACACACACACACACACCTACATAATGCTCACCTGTGTACAAACATGTGTACACACATGTACACATACACATTTGGTAAACACATGTGTGATATATACATGAACATATCAACTCACATGTGTGTATACCTATGTGTGGACACACACACAGGAGCATACATGCATGTGTAAATACATGCATTCATCTGTGTATACACACATGTACTTGCACATGTGTATACACACATGCATATACACATGTGCACATGCATAAATATATTCACACAGGTGTAAACAGGACTGCACACTCACATGCATGCATGCAAACATTTACACATGTATGCACACAAATATATATGCATACAATCACATGCCATATAATGATGTTTGGGCCATCAATGGACCATTTAGGGTTCCATTGCTGTGATAAAACACCAGAACCAAAAGGCAAGTTGGGGAGGAAAGGGTTTATTCAGCTTACACTTCCACATTGCTGTTCAGCACCAAAACAAGTCAGGACTGGAACCCAAGCAGGTCAGGAAGCAGGAGCTGATGCAGAGGCCATGGAGGGATGCTGCTTACTGGCTTGCTTCCCCTGGCTTGCTCAGCCTGCTTTCTTATAGACCCAGGACTACCAGCCCAGATATGGCACCACCCACAATGGGCCCTCCTTCTTTGATCACCAATTGAGGAAATGCTTTATAGCTGGATCTCATGGAGGCATTTCCTCCTCAAGGGAGGCTCCTTTCTCTGTGATAACTAGCTTGAGCCAGGTTGACACAAAACCAGCCAGTACAGACCACATATACGAGCAAAGTAGTGGAGCTGAAATCCCATCCTCTAGTGGCAGCCATCATGTTCTAGTCCAGTGCGTGCCAGTGTGTCTGGGATGCTGTGGGATACATCCTATTGTGCCGTTAGTAATACTCAGTGCAGTGCATATTGTAGAACAGAGCTCTGTGCTCAGCAGTAACACTGGGTGGCAGGGACAGCTGTCTTTACTGAAGATACTATTGTTTAGTTGTTATTTTACAGGGTGCTCCTTTTTATAATGAAAATATACAAAATTGTGTGTTTGTGTGTGTGTGTGTGTGTGAGCGATATCTAATAAAATAGTGCATGAGGTCACCAGAGCAGCCTCACACACCTCACGTTCACTCCACAAGCATCAAGAGACTGTGTGGGGTGACTGCAGTGTTCCACCTAGCCTTGTGTAAGTTTCACCTAAGAACACATTCCTCTGAGTGTGTCCCTATCATAAAATGGTGTGTGTGTGTGGCCGGCCAGGTAGTCAGTTTGATTGTTGTTTATTTCACTGACCTAGAAAGCTGCTCCTCTAGCTATTGCCATCCGTAAGCTTAGGCAACACCTACACACACTCATTGCTTCTCCCATGCAACTCGGGGCCAGTGAGTGTCACTGACAGGTGCTAGGACCTTCAGAACCACCCAGGAACCACGAGGCCACAGAGCAAAGACCGTCCCACTGACGTCTGCTCTGTGAGGGGTCTGTGGCCTGATCCTTCTCACCAACCTCTACTCTCAGGCTACGTGGCCAATGGTAGGTAGCAAGAAAGCCATTCTGTAGATCACAGGAGTAAACAGCAGGCTATATCAGCTCGAGAGGTAAATATTGATGAAATCTAAACACCAAGTCAATGTTGACTTGGCAGGACAATGGAGGTGAGCCTGTGTACGTGCTCCATCCAGTGTGTCTGGCCATTGCAGGAAGGTACTGACGTCAGTGTAGGCTAGTTGGAGGTTTCTAGAAGGCATCCAGATTGGAGGGCTGACAAAGAGTCCTCCCATCAATCAGAGAGGCCAGCTACATCAGATTGGCACATGAGCTTGACTGTAGGGGATTATCTTGGTTACCCTAACAAATGTGGGAGGACCTAGCCTAACCTTGGAAGTGCCATTCCCTGGGTTTCCCTTGGACTGTGTTAAAGAGGAAAAGCTCTTCCTATAAGAGAGCAGCAGCACGTGTGCATTCATGCCCCTATGACTGACTGTGTTGCGGCCAGCTTCTTCAAGTTCCCGCTGCCTTGACTTTCCCACCCTGAGAGATCATAATTTGGAAATGTAAGAAGTGAGCAAACCCCTTCCTCCTCTTTTAATCAGGGTATTTTTATCACAGCAACTGAAATGCATCATTCCCTCCCCCACACCTGTCAACCTAGAGAAGGTAAACAGAGGCAGCTCCATTCCCTTGCCTCAGGACCTCAGTGGATCAGACGAGATGCCATATGTGAACTTGGTAGTACACAGACAACACTTCCGGAATCTAGTGTGACTGACAGCCTCTGGGACTGCACACCGTGGCTCAGAAGAAGAGAAGCACTGATTTTTTTTTTTTTTTTACAGCTGTCTCAGGGCCAGTCCTATTTACTTTTCCATGAAGAATGCAGTTTGTCCTTGTGGTGGTTTGAATGCTTGGTGCCCAGTTGGTGGTGGTGTTAGGGAAGGTTTAAAGACTGCGGCCTTGCTGGAGGAAGGTGTCACTGGAAGCATGCTTTGAGAGTGTGTATTTTGTTCTCTCTGCATTTGAAGGGATGAGCTCTCAGCTTGCTCTCATGCCTTCCTGTCAGGTGGACTCTTATTCCTTTGGCCCTGTAAGCCAAAATGAATACTTTCTTCCAGAAGTTGCTTTTGGTTCTAGGGTGTGATCACAGCAACAGGAACGTGACTAATACCACCTCTGTGCTGTTCCAACAGCGTCCAGTGCTGGATCCAGCTGAGAATGAAGAAAAGCTGTTAACTTTACCTTACCTCATGTTGCCTGTATCCGTGACACTTCCCTACAGAGTTCTGGGGTCCACTAGATGAAGGACGTCACTGTCACTGGCTGGATCGTGGGACACGGAGCACTTAACTGCTGAGCACTGCTACATGGCCTGGTCTCTCATCTTATCAGTGATAGTTTCTCTCTGGGAAGAACGCCACCTCCTTATGTAAGGTGAGTGGGAGTGGTCTGTCCTGCACCTTTTCAGTCATAGCTCAGAGTTGTACCCAGGAGGGTCCAATTGACAGCCGATTGGTCGAGAGAGAGTTTTGCTGACTGGGCTCAAATGAGTGTTCTGCCTCAACTGCCCAAGTAGCTGGAGCTATGGGTGTGAATCAGTTCCTAGACACTATTTTTGTTATTGTTGGTGTTGGTATTGGTTTTATTTGAGACAGGATCTTCATATGTAGCCCAGGATGCTCTTGAACTCCCTGTGTAGTCCAGGCTAGTTTTGTGCTTTCAATCCTTTTGCCTCAGCAGTTTCCCCTTCCCCTTGGCTGAGAGGTATAGGTTTTACCTGTTGGGGTGTGGGTATGGCTCTTTCTTTCAGGTATAATATGATGACCCTTGGAGTAGAGCTAACCTGGGTTCTAAAGGCAACTAAAGGATCAGACCAATACAGCCACAATTAGGTCTACAGGGATGGGCAGTTAGCGCTCCATAGTAAAAGAGTAGGAATGAGTTGGATAGTGTTCCTTTTGTTTGTATTTTGTGGAATAGTTTGAGGAATATTGGTATTAGGTTTTCTATGAAGATCTGATAGAATTCTGCACTGAACCCATCTGGTCCTGGCTTTTGTTTTTGGTTGGAGGCTTTTGATGACTGCTTCTGTTTCTTTAGGTGTTATGGGACTATTTAGATGGTTTATCTGATCCTGATTTAACTTTGGTACCTTGCATATGTAGCAGAGGATAGCATTGTCTGGCATCAATGGGAGGAGAGGCTTTGGTCCAGTGAAGGCTCTTTTTCCCAGTGTAGGGGAATGCCAAGGCATTGAGGTGGGAAAGGGTAATTGGGAGAGGGTAGCATCTTCATAGAAGCAAGGGAAGAGGGAGGGGGATATCAGTAGGGGGAAAGGGATATAACATTTGAAATGTAAATACAGAGAATAGCCAATAAAAAAAAAAAGAGAGAGAGAGAGGAGGAGATTACTGGATCTTCATCCAGGATTCCTGCTTTGATACAGTCCTGCCTTCCTGCAGCTGCAAGTGATCTTAGGAGATGCTAGAGTATACAGGACATAGAAGGCTCACTGGAAGAGGGACTCTAATGCACCTTCTCTGGGGTTGTCATCCACATCGTGGGGTGGGGAACTTTAGTGACATAACTGTTTGGCAACTGTCACACTGTGACACCTCACCTGTGCTCCTTTAGGTAAGGCAGCAAGCTCATTGCGCCACCAAGCTGTCTTGGGTGGACTCCTTCAGTGTACCAGAGGGGCCTTGTCTGAGGTGAACTGATGTTTGTGTGGATCTCCCCACAAATGTAATGTAATGGAACAGTGCCCCTGTCTCAGCTACCATGCTGGTCTCAGTGCTGCTGTATTGGCTCCTCTCAAATCCTTAATAGTAAAGGAAACTGCTGTGTATTCTGAAGGCAACTGTAAGCTTTGTGCTCAGCTGGGGGCCACCGGGCACACCCAGCCTCTGGGAGAAAACAATGGGGGAGAGGTACATGCTTGGCTCCTCCTACCTCTACCAGGTAACACTGAATTCACTCCTACACTGTCAGGTTTGCCCTCCCTCCCTCCCTCCTTCCTTCCCTCCCTCTCTTCTTCCTTCCTTCTCTCCCTCTCTCCCTCCCTCCCTCCTTCCCTCCCTCTCTCCCTCCTTCCTTCTCTCCCTCTCTCCCTCCTTCCTTCTCTCCCTCTCTCCCTCCCTCCTTCCTTCTCTCCCTCTCTCCCTCCCTCCCTCCCTCCTTCCTTCCCTCCCTCTCTCCCTCCTTCCTTCCCTCCCTCCCTCCCTCCCTCTCTCCTTTCCTTCCTTTTGCCTCATGCAGTTTTCAAAGCTTTCCTTTTTCATGGACATGTATCATCGAGCATCTGTTTTCATTTTCTTCTCTGAAATCACTGCAGTTCTTATATTAAAGGTGCTGATGGAAAGAGCAGCCCTCCCTTGTTTGTTCCGGAGCAAAATACGGATGACCACACCCCCTGGGACATAGATTGCTCTTAGATACCATGTTCCAGTAGGAGATTAATAGTTCCAGAAGGAAGAAAGCCACAACTAGACACTTTCCCAATATATCAGCAGGAATATCAGACAGGTGGGTTTACAGAAAGGCAGGGGGAGAACCACTGTAGGTCTCAATACTGTCTGGTGGCATTCTTAGCCTTTAGGTTGCTGGAAGCCAGTGGTTTGTTACTTTCCAAGAGGCTTCACCACACAAGGATGTTAGGTCAGACACAGCCTGCTGCTGGCATGATAAGGGGGTGTCCTGGACTCACCCAATTCTCCAGGGGACAGGATGCATCACAGCAGGGCACTGCTGTGGTGGCACCAGGGATGAATGAGACAGCGTGTTGACGTGGAGTGTGTGGCACATGTGTGTGGATGGCCGCAGAGAACAAACGCGGCTGTCAGATGCTCTGGGGCTTAAGTCACAGGAGGTTTTGAGCCATGGGACCTGAACCCAGCCTTCTGGAAGATCAGGAAGTGCCCTTAGCCACTGATCTGTATGGGATTTGTCTACTAGGCAGTGAAACCGTCAGATGAGTAGTTATAGGATGGCATCACCAGTGAGTCTACAGAGATCCTCATGAATGGAGCAGCCATCTTTGGAGATACCATTTCCCCCAGGCCGACACCCTCCACTGTGCTGAGGGCACCTGCACGTTGGCACACCAGCAGATTTCAGCCAGCTGAAGGAGCCTCAGGAAGACACGCTGGCTGCACCAGAACATCTCACCCCCATGTGATCAGCATCAAGGTGGATAAGCTATTGCTCTTTTTGTCTGTCTTCATACAAACCCTGCGTGTCCTTTACATTTAGAGCACAGCACAACTTACAGTCCGAGAGTGTTACAATTAGGACCCAACACTCACAGCCAGTGACTGGCAGTCCTACCAGAACAGTAGCACTAGACAAAGGAAAGGTAATTTACACCTTTGTCCATTTAAATTCACCAGACTTAAACTTACGTTCCCCAACTCCCTTTACTAGAACCCAGTCTTTCGGAGAACCTGTGGCTCTCAGGCGTGCTGGTGCCACCTAGTGACCACTCCTGGTAGTGTAGGGTCTTGCTTAGGTCGACCCTACCTTCCGGTGAACGTTTCTCAGAGCATCCCCTGAAGTGGGAGGGAAGGGCCTGAGGGGTAGGGCAATGGGAGGTCATTTGTGTCTAGTGTCCATTCACCTCACCGAGTAGGCACTATTAGCCGGGGGATCTCCCTCTGTGAGCCATTGGCTTAGGGTAATAACTTAGTTCTAAGGTTTTCCTGGGAGGCCAAGTCTTCTCCACCAACCACAAGATGGCAGCTCATCTGCTCTGCTGGCATTTGGTCCTGGTGGCTTAACAAGACACCTTCGGCAGCTCCGCAGCTGAAGTTCCAGATCAAGGTGTGGGCAGGGTTGGCTCTTCCTGAAGGTCCCTGCTCCGCATGGAGTTGCGATACCTTTTTTATCGCAAGGCTACAGTCCTGTGGGACGGGGGTTCCCTTGTGCGCAGGCGCTCTGGAGATGCTGACCACTCAATAGTCATGTAGGCCTGGGTGTGGGGGTGCCTGCAGTTGGCAGGTGGGACCTACTTGCTTGTTGGAGGGGCAGACTGACCAATGCTGCATGGCATTTTTCTAGGGTCTGGAGAAGGGTCAGGGAAGGCCCAGCATTATGATGTCTCTAAGCTGGCTCTCAGAGACAGTAGGGCATCTTGTGACTGAGAGGGCTGAGGTCTGGGAATGACCACAGGTGACCTAGGGCACCTTGCCACCATGAACCAGCCAACACAGAGTGTTTAGTACTGCAGTGGAGGAGCTCTTTAAGTACATTTTAACTTAAAATATATTTTCATACAGTATATTCTGGTTTTGAGTCCCCTCTCCCAACTCCTCCCAGATTCTTTCTGACTCCCTACCCACCTAAGTCTACACCCTTTTTCTCATTACAAATACAAATAGGTATCTACAAGGCAATATAAAATAAGATTAAATAAAAGTAAACAAATATGAATGGGATGAATGAAACAAATTACCAAAAGGGCAAACAAAAAGTACCAGAAATACATATAATACAGACACACACATTCGAACACACAGAAGTCCCTTAAAACACACACCAGAAACCAATATACATAAATTTGCATAACACATACATGTGCATGTGCATATTTGCATATGCATATACATTGCAAAATACCTAAAAGGAAAGAGGGGGGATGGAGGGAGAATGGGAGGAGAGAAGGAAAAAGGTGGAAGAGAATCATCATTATCAGCAGCAGCAGCAGCAAGAGAAGAAAAAGAAGAAGATGATGATTGCTTAAAGAATTATGAAATAAAGGCTAGTCTCGAAACCAAAGAAATGAAACAAAAAACCTCTAAAACTGCCATTGGGGCGTGTGTGTGTGTGTGTGTGTGTGTGTGTGTGTGTGTGTGTGTGTGTGTATGGTGTGTTGGCTACTTCTTGGACATAGCCTTAAGAATAGTTTGTATACTCAGTGAGAGTCTGTTGGAGAAAACTAATTCTCCATTTGTGGATGGTTATTAATTGGAGAGAGTTTCTGGGTAAGGGATGAGGGCATGTGTTTACTTCTCCTCTTGATGCTAGGCCCACAAATAGGTTAAACTGTGCACACTGCTAGTCTCTGTGAATTCATGTGTGTCTGTCCTGCCATGTTTAGAGGCCTTGTTTCTTTGGTGTCTTCCATCCCTTCTGGCTCTTACATTCCTTCCACCTCCTTTTCTCTAGGATTCCCTGAAGTCTGAGGGGAAGGATTGGATGGAGACATCTCATTTAGGACTGTTCCAAGATCTCTCTCTCTCTCTCTCTCTCCCTTTCCCCCCTCTCCCTCCCCCCCCCTCGGGTCTCTGTATTTATTTTCATCTACTGCAGAAGGAAGCTTCTCTGATGATGACTGAGCAATGCATTGGCCAGTGAGTATAGCAGAAGGTTGTTGGAAGTGGGTTCCTTTAGCAGAACTGTACTACTTGGGTTTCCTCTGTTACTGGCCTATCTAGTCTCAGGTTCCATCTCATGAACCGGACCTTCCATCTAGTCAGACAATGGTACTCCCACGGGCTCTGTGCCACAGTGTACACTGTGTCTTGCAGGCAGGACACACCTGTAGATCAGAGAGTTTGCAGTTGGCTTTGTGCTTACTTTTGTTTTCTCACTTGGTAGTACATTTACACAATGGAGTATTATTCAGCTGTTTAAAAATGATGTCATGAAATTCACAGGTAAATGGATAGAACTGGAAAACATCCTCTGGAGTGAGGTGATCCCCAAAAGACAAATTTATTTACTAATAGGTGGATGCTAGCTGTTAAGTCGTTGCTAACCAAGCCACAGTGCACAGAACCACAGAGGTTAGGTACAGATTGGCCTTCTTAGGAAAGGGACATAAAATAGATAGTTATGGAGGGATGAGAAATGGGTTGGCACAGGGGAATCTTCTGGGGGAAGTGATGGGAGGAAGGGGAGGAAGGAAAGCATAAAGGGAGAGATAGTTAAAATTAAGGGCCATACCTAATACCTGCATAAAATATATGAAATACATGAAAGTGATCAAAATGAAATCACCACATAATGAGGAGACAGAGTCCCAATGAGCCATCTCTTGTCACTAAATGAAGCTTCCAGTACTGGGATTGGGTTACAGCTAAATGGAGCTGTTAGCAAAAGGAGTACATGGGAATCCCCAAACAACCCAGACTGTTAAGACTATCGATTGCTCTCCACACACTGACAGCAGTGCCTCGTTGCTGAAGAACAGTCTACACAACTCACTGAACACAACTCAACTGAACACAACTCACTGAATGAACATGGGAAGTTGGATTGGTGCCTTCACTGAGCCTTTACCCCTATGTCCTAGTGTCTTTGGCACAGGATGGTATTCTACACACGGCCAAAGGAGAAAAATAAACACCAAATCATTTGATCTACAATGGTGTTCTGCTTGAAATAGCAATGGTGTCACAAAGCTCATGGGAGTGACCAACTAATATATCTGATGAAGTTAAGGCCCATCCCACTGAATGGAACCCATTCCTGACACTGCTTGGGTGACCAAGAACCAGAGACTAGATAACTCACAGATCTAGGGTAAAACCAAATCCTACTATTCTAAAGCCAAACCAAAACACCAAAAATAGCAATAAAAATGCCGTAGATCAGTGCTCAACCATCATCAGAGAAGCTTCCTCCTGCTGCAGACGGGAACAAACACAGGGAGCCATAGCCAGACATTATTCAGAGAGACCTTGGACCCCACAGAGAATGTCTGCACCAAATCCTTCCCCTCAGAGCTCAGGGAACCTGTGGAAGAGGAGAGGGAAAGTGTGTAAGAGCCAGAGAGGGTGGAGGACAATAAGAAAACAAGGACCTCGGAGGACAGCAAGAAAACATGGAGCTCTAAGCCAACTGAGCAGAGCTCACACGAACTCCCAGAGGCGGAGGCAGCACCGATGACTCTGCACCAGGGCCTCAGTGCCTGTTTTACGACGTTATGTTTTTATGGGATTCCTGAGTGTGTGAACACTGTGTCTCCGGTTCTCGTGCTTTCTCTCGGGCTCTTTTCCTTCTGTTGGCTTGTCTTGTCCAACTTAGGTGTGTTAGGGTTTGTTTTGTTGTGTCATATTTTATTTGTGTCATTTTACTATTGTCCCCTGGAAGGCTGTTTGTTTATTAATGAGACACAGAGAGTGGATCTGGATTAGAAGTGGGGAAGACTAGGAGGAATAGAAAAAAGGAAAACCGTAATCAGGATATATTATGCGAGGAAAAGTCAAATTTCAATAAAAGGTGGAAAATAAACTTCTACTATATTGCATTTCCACACAGCCCCTTAAAAGTCCCTTAGTCTTAACTGTTCCTCCCTTTAGTTCCTCTCTAATGCCTTCCCTCTCCCTCCTCCTTGAGCCTCATTTTCCACCCTCCCCATACATTCATAACTCTTCTATTTTCTCTTCCTGAAGTGATCCATGCCTCCCCCTAGTACCTTACTGTATACCTAACCTTTGTGGTTACACAGACTGTAGCCTGCTTATTGAAGACTTAACAGCTATTGTCCACATATAAGTAACTACATTCATATTTATCTTTGGGGGATTACCTCACTCAGGGTGACTTTTTTCCTAACTCCATCCATTTACCTGCAAATTTCACAGTTTTATTTTTTTTAACAGATGAATAATATTCCACTGTGTAAACTTTCTTTATCCAAAGACATCTAGGCTGTTTCCAGTTTTGCCCATTATGAAAGGGGCAGCAATGAGCCTGGTTGAGTGTCTATGTAGTAGGATGTAAAGTCCTTTGGGTATGTGCTCACAACTGGGACAGCTGGGTCTTGACGTAGATCTATTCCCAGCTTCCTGAGAGCTGTCTCAGTGGGTAAGCACACTTCCTGATCTTGCAGAAGACCTGAGTTTAGTTCTAATTACCCATGCAGGATGGCTCACTACTACGTATAATTCTATCTCCAAGGGGTGTTCAGTGTCGCTGACCTCCATGAGACTGAAACACACATGCACACACACATGACAAACATATACACAAATAATTAAAAATAAGAAAAAATACATCTCTCTGGGCAGTGGCATTCCGATCCTCTGCTTCCTGACTGAGGATGCAGCTGCCTCAAACTTTGCCGTCTCGCCATGGCCGGCTGTGCCCATGAGCGGGACACCAGAACAAACGCTCAGTTGAGTTGCTTCTGTGAGGTATTTTGTTGCAGCAACAAGGAAAGAGATTAACATAGCAGGACAGTTTACGTCAGGCACCATGACATTGCTTTGGGAGGTTGACTTTTGTGTACAATCTATGGGCCCTTGCTTGATGGTACACTGTAAGGGGTGTTTTAAATGGTGTGCCGTTGATTCCCAGCCTCCAAGTTTACATCTTCTCCAGTCACCTTTCCACCCATCAGCCTGTTTACTTTTAAGCTACTGACCCTTTATCCATTGCAGCTGGTGCTGATGTCTCTGTTCTTTCCTTGTTTTCTTTCAGGAGCCCCTGGCTGTGCCTTTGGGGGTTGAAAGTATTTGTCCTCTGCTTCTGTCTTTGGTTACCTTGCCCATGACTTCCTTCACCCAACAGAATGTCTTGCTTCAGCTTATCAAGCATACAGTGTGTGTGTGGGTGTGTATGTATATGTGTGTATGTATGTGTGTATATATATGTATGTATATATGTGTAGGTGTGTATATAAATGTGTGTATGCATATGTTTGTGTTTGTGTGTATGTGTGTATGTATGTGTGTATGTGTTTGTATATGTATGTGTGTTTTTCAGAGGTCAAGAGATGTTCTGATATTTCTCCAATGGTCTATGTAGTGTTGACTTCACATTTCAGCTTTTCCTTCAGGAAAAGAACCCGTGCAGCTTTATTTTTCTCTGGGAGGGAAATTACGTTATCTGTATTTAATTTCTCAGTTTATTTCTAGCGAGACATTTCTTTCTGATTGAGGTAGTTATTTTTCTCTGGAAAAGCCTGGTCCAGTTTTTGCGGAAATAGAGGAGGAGCATGCAGACCTGCTAGAACACTTTCAAGGAAAATTCGAAGCGTCCCCTGGTGACCGCGCCGTGACACAATAAACGAGGTCAAAAATGATTTAGTGCTCAGTGCTGGGAGGGATCATTAAACTTGACATTTTGTTCTGTTTGAGGTCTGAACCTTCATGAGAACAAAAAATGATTCCAGTTTACTTCCCACACTATTTCCTGGAAGGAAAATTTCATGGTCCGAACGTAGCATAGAACAGCATCCCCAGCTGTAACTGTAGAGCAGTGAGTAGTGGGTGCAGCTGCCCTGGTTTCCCCATCTTGTGTCTCAGTGTGTCCACACAGCCTACACTCTGTCCCCTGGCCCTCTCCCTCCCAAGCCTCCACCTTAGCTCCCCAATCTTTTCCCTGCTAATTTTCTCTAATATAGAATTAGCAGGTGTCTCGGCCGATGGGCCTTCTCCTTTTTATTTAGATGAATGTAATTGAAGTCTAACACAAGCAGAAACATGCCAATCATAGGTTCACAGCTCAGGGGCTCTCCCAGGCCAAGCAAGCACAGCCGTCCCAGGGGACGCCATTCCTCCTTGAGTGGTCACTGTCCTGTCAGTCTACCGAAGGGAGGAGTGTTCTGTCCATTTGACTTCCTCAGCGAAGGCAGAGGAGAAACCTCTTTTTGTATTTGGTGCCTTCTCCGAGTAGTTCTGTGGAATTCACCCGTGTGTGTGTGTGTGTGTGTGTGTGTGTGTGTGTGTGTGTGTATGTGTGTACATGTATGAGTTGTGGTATGTGTTGGTGCATGTGCACATGCAGAAGCCAGACGTCAGCCTTGAGTGTCATTCCTCAGAACAGCAATCCACTTTGTTTTGAGAGACAGCATCACTCACTGGCCCGACTCCCTCTGATTGAGCTAGGCTGGTGAATCCTAGAGATCTTCCTGTCTCCTTGCCCCAGTGCTGAGATTACAGATGCATGCCACCAAGCCCTGCTTTTAACATGGGTGCTGGGATTGAACTTGGGTCTTCAGGCTTGCACAACCAGCACATTACTCTCCACTGACGCGCCTGTCCATAGGGTCCAGGACAGAGTGTAGATGTGTGACTTTAGTGGATACTGTCTAGGTAGTGGTGCTCTGGAAGTGGCCACACCTCCACTCACACTTGTCTCCTGGTTCTCCTTTGTCCTTCTGAACAGTCCCAAACGACATTCTGTTGCTTTTATTTGTGATGGCTATGGAAGTGGAATCCTTCCACGTGCATACTGTACTGCTGGATGTAGCCTTTTATGAAGTGTCTGTTCATACCTCTTACTGCATATATGTACACACATGTATGTCTATGTACATATTTATATATGCATAGATACATATATCTTTTGGAAATGTAGGCTGTATTTATTGCATACATGCACCATGTTGCACATGTAGAGTCAGAGGAAAACTGTGGGGCTTCTTGCTCTCCGCCTTGCTGTAGTGGGGCGGGGCAGGGCCTCTCTGTGCTCTTTGCTGCTTCACTGCTCTCTACAGTCTAACCGACTGGAAGCTTCCCAACCCTGCCGCAGATGTGTGCCCCCAAACCTGGAATTATTTACCTGGTTCTGAAGTCAAGTGGGCAGGCCTGTGCAACAAAACCTTCTATCTGCTGGACCATCTCCCTGGCCTGATTTACACACACACACACACCACACACACACACACACACACACACACACACACACACACACACGCACACATGCACACACGTATGTAAGCATGTATATCCTTAAAATCATTCCTCTGCTATTAAATAGCTCCCTCACTCAGGCGCCTGTCTTTGTTGCTTTTCTGTTTTTCCATTAACCAAAAGTTCCTAATTCGAATGTATTTGGACACACGATCTTTTTCTTTGCAGTCCTGCTGAGAGGCATTTGCAGAGCTCTAGCAATGTGATGCTTTTCTCCTGGGCTCATGTCTCACCCTTTTATCTTTTATGTTGAGAGCCACAATCTCTCTAGGATTGATTTTGTCAGTGTATGTTATGAAAAGTAACTTTGGGGTTTTGGGGTCTGTTTGATCACCTTTCTTCCTGGCAGTGCAGGTTCAGCCCTGTGACTACTCTTTACACTGAGGGGAGTGAGGCAACCACCTTGGCTTTCCTGGAGCCCTGCAGCCTCTGAGCTGTCTTGTCAGCAGCACTTACTGGAATAAGATGGCAGCTCCGAGCCAAGTCTATGTTTCCTGCATTTTTGGTGGAAACCAGCTGCTGTGGAAGCCCACCACCCTGCTGTGTGGGAGGAGAGTAGAGGAGCTACTTGAACAGCTTGCCTGAGGAGAAGTCAGAGAACAGACAAGGCCCAAGGCCCAACCCCTGCCTGGCTGAGCTCCCCCATTCTGTGCTGTGTGAGCTCCTTTGGAGAGGCTGAGCTGAGCAAGCTACCTGTGTGCTGAATTCTGAAGGCGTGTCTCACAGTGACAGACAACTGAAGTGGCTCCATTGGTGCACTCTTGACAGCCAGTTGTATCCTTCTTCCCTCAGTTTGGGAACAGGTCTTGGTATTTGGTCACACAGCCCCATAGCTCTGTTCTTAGAGATTACCTCTACCTGGCTGGGGATGTAGCTCAGTTGGTAGAGTGTATAGCGTGCACAAAGTCCTGTGTTCAATCCCCAGTACCACACCAACCCAGCATGGTCAATATATATATATATATCCTATAATCTAAGCATCCTAGAGGTGGGGGCATTGTCTTTAATCTCAGCACTCAGGAGGATCTCTGTGAGTTTGAGGCCAGCCTGGTGTGCAAAGTGAGTTCCAGAACTGCCAGGGCTGCGCAGAGAAGCCCTGTCTCAAAAGATTGTGTGTGTGTGTGTGTGTGTGTGTGTGTGTGTGTGTGTGTGTGTGAGAGAGAGAGAGAGAGAGAGAGAGAGAGAGAGAGAGAGAGAGAGAGAGAGAGAGAGATTTGGTTTATTTATAATAACATCCAGTCTTTCCAGCTATAAACATTGTAACAATTCTCTCATTTTTAACCCTTATTTAATTTCAGCAGTGTTTCACAGTCTTTGGGGAAAACTTTTTTGTACTTTATATTTATTTTTAGGCGTTTGAAGTTCTTTTATTCTTTTTTTTTTTGCTAGTTTATAGAAATGCAATTGATTTATAGATCGGGTTTGTGTTCTGTGATCTCAAATCTTACTGCATTTTTGTGCTACTGTAGTAGAATACCAAAAGCGGGGTAAGGTACATAGAAAACACATTTATTCCTCACAGTTGTGGAGATTAGGAAGGCCAAGCTTGAAGGCAGGCACCTGACAAAGGACTTCATGGCATGACAGAAAGTTAGAGAGATGGTGAGAGAGAAACAAAAATGGGGCATCCTGTAGTCTTAGGCCTTCGACTGAGGGGGAAGATTACTTTTGTCACTATTCAGAAACAATGATGGGAGTCACGGGGTAACCATAACATTGCCACGTCTCCTGCCGTCTCGCAGCTTCTGATGATGTGTGCAGCTGCCTTTGGGGACGGTTTAAGAGTAAACCCTTGGACTGGGGAGGTGGCTCAGTCATTGAAATGCTTGCCATATAAGTGTGAGGACTGGAGTGTAGATCCTCCAGGACCCATTTAAAGGCTGTGTGGGTGTGGCTGCCTCCCTGTAATTCCAGCCTCCTTAGGGCAAGCTGGTTTACAAAACACATGCACATCAGCAAGGTCTGGGTTTGACTGATGATTCCCCACCTCAGCCTTGGGCCTCCATGTGACCACACACACACACACACACACACACACACACACACACACACACACACACACAGGAAAAGGGAGAAAAACCTGAGAACTTAAGCCATGGTTAGGTTATAAAGGCTCTGCTTGAGGCTGCTGTTCCAGGTTAAGGGCTTCTTCAGATAAGCTGAGGTCAGCCCCCTTTTCTCTGTGCTGTGTGCACACTTTCTCAATATGACATGTCTTCTGCTGGGTTATAACACAGCATGCAGGTCCTTCCCAGATGCCAGTGACAAACCCTGAGACTGTCTAGCCTATAGACCTATTTAGTAACAGATCTTCTTATGGCTATAAATTGCCCAGCCTCTGGTATTTTGTTACAACAGTACACAATAGACCAAGACAAGCACCAACATCCTGTTGGCTCATTTTTTACTATTCACCTGCCTGGTTCCTGTGGCAGGACCTGAGTGTCTGAGATTCACTGACCTGGACAACCACCATATTTTTAATATTGGCTTGAACCTTATAGTACTGATTAGATACTGAAAGTTAATTTGGTGCCAATTAGTAAAAGTATCAGTTCTTCCTGCAGAATAGTCTGGAGTCATGATATGATTGGCAAGAAGCTGAAAAGGCAGTGGGTAGAGTTCACCAAGCCTAAGGCATGTGGGATATAGTCTGCAATGACTTTGGAAAGTCTGCTTGGCCCTCCTTTCTAACTCTTGCCTTCATATCCTTTGAGCTAGAGCAGGCCCCAGGCACAAGAACGGGTTAACTGTTGACTCTTGGCCATGCTGTGGTCTTCCCAGGAAGCAGACCTTTTCTGTCTTGGCAGATACCTAGCTCTGGCGTATCCACCTTCATCCAGGACATGCCTCGGCAGACAGGCTCAGTTAGGGACTTCTGCCTTCATTATCAGGGCAGCCAGGGCCTGTGTATAAAGTTCTGGATAGGAGGGTGAGTTCCAGCAAGGCTCAAAGTGTCCATCACCTGTTGAAATTGGTGTAATTACTGTGTGTGATTATAACCTGTCGGGATTTAAGAGCAGCTCACAGAAGATGCCCCCAATAGCACCTGGTTCAACCCAGGGTTTTAACTGATATTTCACACTGGGCTCTGGTTCAAAACATTGATATGACCCAAGGACAGAGTTTGTCCTTCTCGTCACTGAAGCACAGCTCAAACTTAACACATAACTTCTTGCATTTTTGTCCATTATTCCCAGTAATAAGTTCAGAGCCTGTGGCTCTCCAGCCCAGACACAGCTGAGGATGTTAGGGACACCCGAGAACTGATGACTTTGTTTCCCCCAGAAGCTATAGTTTCATTTGTCAATGCCTAGGACAACGAGAAGTGTGGCTCTCTGCCTGCTAGGGAAGTCACTTCTGGTTTGGGGAAGATGTGCTCACAATGGCTGTGCACAAGGACATGGCTGGGTCAGTCTGGATCAGAGTGAGGGAAGAAAGAGATAGATTGAACAGTGAGTAAGACTGGTGTCAGTGGATTCACATCCCAGCCCAATTCTCCACATCAGAGCATGGGACTCCAGCTGTGCCACCTCAGTTAGACAAAGAGCCCTGCTGGGACACTTGATCCTTGAAAGAGAAATGTGTCCATGTGCTCATTAGCACATGCTCTGTGGAGCAGGGGGTACTGGATTTTTGGCAACAGAAGAGGAAAGAGCACTCAGCCAGTGAGCAAGAAAGGATCCTCAAAATGCACGGTGAGAGTGAAGAGGAAAAGCGAGCACTCTTCAGCAAGCAGGCGGAATCCTCTTCAGAATGACTCCCTCCTCTGAAGGAGAACATTGATGATGTGTCCCTGGGTCTGAGGAAGCTTCCTGCTCTACATCAGGAGGCCAAGAGGAGCTGACAGGTGACCAGAATGTCTGAGACTCTAGTACAGGAGACTGAGATCTTTCACTGACCCAGGATGCTGAAGGAGGATGTTCCAGTCTGGACAGGAGCCAGAGTGCTCAACTGAGGGCGGACCTGTGAATCTTAGAGGAAGAGCAGGCAACTGACCATTGTAGGGGCATGATCTTGTTTGTGCAGTCAATATGTGGATGTAGCCATTTCCCACAAGACAAGGCATGCTGTCTGTTGAAGTGTCAGTCCTCCTCCAACATTGGATATTCAGGTGGCAAACAGCACAAAATGAACTAAAAAAAAAAGTGTTCTGGAAACTGGAGAGATGGCTCAGTGATTAAGAGCACTGGCTGACCTTGGCTGACCTTGCAGGGGACCTGGGTTCAAATCCCAGTCTCCTGTGGCTTCTTACAACTGCCTATAACTCCAGTGCCAGAGGATCTGATGCCCTCTTCTGCTCTCAGTGGACACCACATGGATGTAGTGCATAGACAAGCGTGCAGTCAAAACATCCATGCACATTAAAATGAACAAATTAATTTTTATAAAGGTAGGACTTGGTTTAACCCTTAACAATAATATTTCTTTGTACCCAAAGGTTCAAGGATAAAGCTGTCTGTATTCAGTGGCTGAGAGTCTTCAGCGTCAATGAGGCCAAAGACATCTCTCCACCTGTGTGGCTTTGATCCCTCTTGCCCTTGTTAGTGGCATTTCTGAGCAGCATCTATAATGTAATACTTACATTACTATAATGTAAGTAAATGTGTGGGAGTTGGTAGGAGGAATAAATACATTTGTTTACAGCTGCCAGAAACATATGCCGCAAACATAAATCACATTTAGCCCCACACTCTATTAAGTATTAGGTTTTCTTTGAATTCATGAATATGAGATAGATTATGGAAATAGCTCTAATAGATTACCAGAACAAATGGAGAAGACAAGCGAACATAAAACTTTAGCATCAACCAAGTTCACTTTGCCGCAGGAAGCCTGTCCATCAAAGACTGGGGGTTGGGTCCTTGAGGATGGCAGCCATACCTTTCCAAACCAAAGACCATAAAGCACTTTATTCTGTTTGGGAGCCAAGTGATGTGGCTGGGCTAGGGTTTACCTGCTGGTCTCTACTCACCTGGGACAAAGACATCCAGGTGTATCTGCTGGGAAGTGAGACACCACCTCCGACTTGTGCTGATATGCAGCCTGCAGTCAGGGTTGCCAGTAAGAGCTGGTGCTGGACAGTGGCGTCAGCTGGTGCCATACTGCTGAGGCTCTGCCCATCACCCTGCCATGTGAGGGAGAGCCTAGAAAAGCAAGGCTGTTCTTGACACTGCAAGAAAACTACACACTCAACTGAAACTGTCTGGAAAAGGTCAGGACATTTGGGAAAGGTCAGGGTTCACAGCTGTGAACATGGAGGCAGGGGGCTTCTGCATACACAGCAAGAGACAAAGCCTCTAAGCTCCCCACCCCAGGCTTTGCTTCCATGATCTCCTCATGTCTCTTTCCTTAATTTCTTGTGGGTAAAAGAAGCATACATTTTTTTCAGGTCTTCCCCAAAGAAATCCTGTCTAAGTAGCGCCCTGAAGCAGTTTTGTGATGGTGAGGCTGAGGTATATCAGGGTAAAGCCACACAGGATTCTGACGGTCTGTGCTCACCTGGTCAAGGCACCCATGCGTGTCTGCAGAGATGTAAGGCAATCAGGTACCCTGGAGCCTTGCAGAGAGATCCTGGCTTTCATTGCTCAGTGGCTGCTGCTCTCCGCAGGCTAACAAGGGAGCATTTAAGACAGATGTGTAAACTGTTAGGTAATATTGTTGTCAGAGTCAAAAAGAACAGGGTAGGATCTGCATATAACATCCAGAGCACCAACAAAGATCACCAAAAAGGGGCCAGGGCATCAGACAGACATGGCATCGGATAGACAGGTCATCAGTCAGACAAGGCGTCTGCCAGGGTATCAGATAGGGCAGTGTGATAAACTGTGTTGTTTGTTAGATGTTTTACAGCACCTGCTAAAGTGCCCTGCTCAGCTTCCCCAGGGGAGATAAGAATTCAGAACTTGAAATACAGCTTGTACAGGATGCATATCATTTTTACACCATTGTACAGTTGGGAAAACGTGGGAATTCAGTCATTATAAGTTGGGGACTTAATGCTGTTTACAAGGTGAATGTGGTGTTTTACGCTTATAATCCCAGAGCTGGGGACTGCCCATTCAGCTTCAAATACTAGGTTAATTCTGGGCCAAAATAATATTTGATATTTCAAAACACTCACAATTATATATTCTTTATGTCCTTGGGTTGAAAGTGCTTGACTCTAGCGATTCACACATCACAGAACCGATGCTATGTTAGAGAAGGACCAAAGCCATGCAGAGTCACAGAACTCATTTCTCTTCTAAACTCAGAAGGTAAAGTCCAACCCCAAAGGGCTGTGCACTCCAATCCCTGTTTATCTCAAATACAGTTTCTTTAAAAAAAAAACACACAACAATATTTCAGAAAAAGATTAAATCAATAGCTTGGCATATGAGATGTTTGGTCTGGGCTTCGGGGAGGACGCCCGTCAAGAGTAATAAAAATGTCTTAATCAGAGGGCCACATGCTACAGGTGTGGCCAGCAGCCACTGAGGTGGTCCCCAATGACCCTGGAATTCACAGCGTGTGTTATCCTGTATCCTTGAGGACAGCCAGGCATGGCTACTCAAGTCTAGCTGACAGAATAAGGCATACGTGATAGGCTGTCAGTGCTCACGTACCTCAGGCGGAAGAGCGCCACCTATCTCTCTGTAGGACTCTGTTACAGATGTGCTCCAGTGCCCAGATTTTATGTGTGTTCTGAGGATTCAAATTCACATTCTCACACCTGCATAACACTTTCCCACAAAGCCAACTCCCAAGTCCCAATGTGTCTTTGAGTCGATTATTTTTCCGTTCCCCAAACTGAAAAAATAAATTTAGAAAGGAACTATTCTTTATCTAGTATCTTTATTCTTCTAATGACATAGCCTAGGAAAATGAGTATTACACTAAACCTTTGTGTTATGACATGTTCATCTCAGGATTGTTTGCAAAAGACAATGTTTCAATGTCTCCAGTCAAGAAAGGATAAGAGCTGTGATTCTCTCTAAGTGGTGCAATAGTGTATAAATTTCTAAAGGACTTTATGAGAAAATGTTTGTAACATGGTGATATCACAGGTGAGAAGGACATAGAGTGCACCTCCCTGGGTGGGGTAGATTCTTCTAGAGAGAATTAACAAATGATGTTTGCTGATCTTTCTGAAAACAAACAAACAACAGCAACAACAAAATCCCTAACTGTCTGATGATAAGTCTTTATTGCTTTTATGTCGAGGTTTTGGAAGGCTTGGTGTTCCCCCATGGAATGCCTGGAGCCTGTAGAAGCCCTTCATCAAGGTGATTGGGCCCTGGGGTGAGACAGTCTTAGTCACTCCTGCATGCGTGCTGAGGTATGGACAAAGTGGTGAGACGTAGAACGGAAGTCCAACAAGATGGCCCAGCAGGTAAAAGCCCTTCCCACCAAGGCTCGTGACCCAAGTTCAATCCCTGAAACATGGAAGGAGAGAACTCATTCCTTTGAAAATTGTCCTTTGGCTCTCACAGTGTGCTGTGGCGCATGCACACACACACACACACACACACACACACACACACACACACACACACACACACACGAGAGCATGATAGAAAATACCAGAATTCTTTATGCACAGTCTCGGGATATTTGTTAGTTTCCTGCTATCCCCACCCCCCACCCCAAATGGAAAAGTTACTTCTCATTGTGTTTAACGTCAAAAGTGTGTTAGGGCCACTATCCTTCTCACCTGATGTCACCCAAGTTCATTGGCAGCAAGGCTTTCTAGCATGGTGACTACTGTTTGCAAAGGAGCAATGGTTTCCTGGGCCAGCAGGATGCTGGATCTCTTTCTTAACCTTGGTTCTTCCTGGGTACCTTCAACTCAGGATAATCAGAGGATATAGTAGTCAGCATCTTCAGGGCAGGCAGAGACTGCAAGTGAAGTCCCAGTGCACTGGAACATGGCACTTTATTGTTTAGTCTGAGACTGGGCTGCTGTCCTTAGCATGTGGGGGTGAGCCCAGCTCTTACTCTGGTTCTGATGGTTGGCTAAATTCTAATCTTGGGAGTCTGCACTCCCTATGGAGGCAGCTAAGAATAGGGTTACCCTAGCCAGACAGCCATTGGTTGGAACAGTTGTCTGTGAGTGCTCTTAAGTCCTGGAACCCCTCTTCCTCCCTGGTACCGGTGAAACAAAGCCCACCCACTATCTTTTCAGCCCTTGAATTAGATTGTAAGTTTGAGGATGTTGCCAAGCTTCCAGGCAGCAGTTGGGGAGCCAGTGGGTACACAATAAACACTTCACTTCTGTTTCTTTCACTCTGCTGGGTTCTGTTAGGATCCTGGGGTGCTGCCTGCAGTCAGTACAGGTCTGCAGGGCTGTGTCCACTTGGCTGGGTCTGTATCCTAGGCATGGTGGGGGCCCGAGGGAGATGCTTTTCAGCTGCTTTTAACTGTCTTGTGGATAAACATGTCTGATCTATTGAAAGTGTCTCACAAAGAGAGAATACAGAAGTTATGAGTCCTGGTTCCCAGCTTTGGCGAACCTTTCTCACACTTTGGGCTGCCTAGAATCCACACCCTTTTCATCCAGTGGGATTTTTCTAACACGGCCTGAACTGCCTTTTACTACAGATACCAAATATCCAGCTAGTCTCTTTCTAGTCTTCCTTGTAGTCAGAGCAAAGATATGTGAACAGGGACGGTCAATGGTTATACCAGTAGCAAGCTTTGAATCTGAATCTAGTGGGAGAAGCCACCAGGATTCTGGGGCTGAGGGAGGCCGGGGCTGAGGGAGGCCGGAGCTGAGGGAGGCCGGGGCTGAGGGAGGCCGGGGCTGAGGGAGGCCAGGGCTGAGGGAGGCCGGGGCTGAGGGAGGCCGGGGCTGAGGGAGGCCGGGGCTGAGGGAGGCCGGGGCTGAGGGAGGCCGGGGCTGAGGGAGGCCGGGGCTGAGGGAGGCCGGGGCTGAGGGAGGCTGGGGCTGAGGGAGGCCGGGGCTGAGGGAGGCCGGGGCTGAGGGAGGCTGGAGCTGAGGGAGGCCGGGGCTGAGGGAGGCTGGGGCTGAGGGAGGCCGGGGCTGAGGGAGGCTGGAGCTGAGGGAGGCCGGGGCTGAGGGAGGCTGGAGCTGAGGGAGGCCAGGGCTGAGGGAGGCCGGGGCTGAGGGAGGCCAGGGCTGAGGGAGGCTGGGGCTGAGGGAGGCCAGGGCTGAGGGAGGCTGGGGCTGAGGGAGGCTGGGGCTGAGGGAGGCTGGAGCTGAGGGAGGCCAGGGCTGAGGGAGGCTGGGGCTGAGGGAGGCTGGGGCTGAGGGAGGCTGGGGCTGAGGGAGGCCAGGGCTGAGGGAGGCTGGGGCTGAGGGAGGCCAGGGCTGAGGGAGGCTGGGGCTGAGGGAGGCTGGGGCTGAGGGAGGCTGGAGCTGAGGGAGGCCAGGGCTGAGGGAGGCTGGGGCTGAGGGAGGCCGGGGCTGAGGGAGGCTGGGGCTGAGGGAGGCTGGGGCTGAGGGAGGCTGGGGCTGAGGGAGGCTGGGGCTGAGGGAGGCCGGGGCTGAGGGAGGCCAGGGCTGAGGGAGGCCAGGGCTGAGGGAGGCTGGGGCTGAGGGAGGCTGGAGCTGAGGGAGGCCGGGGCTTGGGAAAACTATTTTAGTGAGGTTTGGGCAGACAGATGCTGGGACTCAGTTATGCTAGAGATCTGTGACCTCTTACGGTGTTTGAAACAACAAGAGCTAACCACTCTTCTATACCCCACTCTGTGATGAGAGCATCAAGGTCATACCAGATCCTCCATTTCCCAACAGCATTGGTAAATGACATAGAGTGAGACTCCAGCTCTGTCCTTTCCATATCCCCACTACCTGTATCGGAAAGAATGGAGGAAGTGGTAGGACCTAAGTCAGAATCCAGAGACTGTCCCTGTTATGTGACCACAGTTTTTTCCCTTTCTCCAACCCTGTCTTCTCAATGTCCTTAGACCAACATAATGACATCACGGCCCTGTGATATTAAAACAAAACACAAATCACCCCTCAGGGATCCCCACTGTGAGTGCTCTGATGTTTCACCCAAATTAGAAGTATGTATCATTTTTATGTGCCTGTAAAAGTCATTAAATAAGCTATCAGGGTGGCAGTGGCATGAACATTTTAGAGGTGTTTAGGGACTGGTTATTATTTCTGTATATCATATGGACACCAAGCAGACATCTGGTGAGGTATTGAGCCATATTCTCTCCGTTGTAAGATAAAAACCTGTAAGTCACAGCGAGGTGAAGGACACACGGGGTTAGGCCATCACATGCAGTGCCTAGCAACCGCTCACATTCCCTATTTCCGTGTAGGGCTATTCCAGGGTCATCACTGGTGAAATCTTGTAGCCAATCAGAAGTCCTGAGCTGTGTACTCAAAAAAAAAAAAAAAAGATTTATTTATTTATCATATATAAGTACACTATAGCTGTCTTCAGACACCAGAAGAGGGCATCAGATCTCATTACAGATGGTTGTGAGCCACCATGTGGTTGGTGGGATTTGAACTCAGGACCTCTGGAAGAACAGTCAGTGCTCTTAACCACTGAGCCATCTTTCCAGCCCTGAGCTGTGCACTTTTAAGATCTTTTCTTTGAGGTGCTCAGGTCAAGGCTGGGAAAGCAACACAACACAGCTCTGGGCTCATCTTTGTTCTTAGTCCATATTTCATTTTTAATTTTACTGTTTAAATTTATTTATTTTATTTTATGTATATGAATATTTTGCCTGCATTTATGGCTGTGTACCATCCACATAGCTGGTGCTCCTAGAGGTCAGAAAAAGGCATCAGATTTTCTGGAACTAGAGCTATGGGAAGTTATGAGCCACCAGGTAGATGTCAGTTACTTAACCTGGGTCCTCTTCAAGAACAGCCAGTGTTCTTAACTGATGAGGAATCTCTCCAGCTCTGATAGATTTTATTTATTTTTATTTTTTATTTTGGCAGGGGCTTGGTTCTGGAAGTCAAACCTAGAACCCTGAGCATGCTGGGTAAGTGCTCTAGCACTGAGCTCTTATTTTGTCAAGAACATCACTTTCAATTAGCAGACTTTGGGGTTGGACAGATGACTCAGTGGTAAAGACATTATACGGCTCTTGCAGAGGACTCAAGTCAGCCTCACATCAGCTGACTCACTGTTACTCCAGCTCCAGAAAATCCAGCCCCTCCGGCCTTCATGAGCATCTGCAACCATAAGCACATACACCACAGTGATGTATACACAGAGGGTACAGTATGAAAGGAGAATGCTTTAAAATTACTTACCAGATAGATGTGCTGACTACTTCCATGTCAGCTTGACATAGTCATCCGAGAGGAGGGAACCTCAGTTGAGAAACTGTCCCCATAGACCAAGAGATAGGCAGGTCTGTAGCGTATTTCCTTGTTTGTTTTTGGAGATAGGGTTTTTCTGTGACACCCTGGCTTTCTTGGGACTTTCTCTGTAGCCTAGGCTGGTCTCAAACTCAGAGATCTGCCTGTCTCTGCCTCCTTAGTGCAGGGATTGAAGATGTGTGCCTTCATACCCGGCTAGTAAGACATTTCCTTTTTCTTTTCTTTTTCTAATAAAGAAAATTGTATTTACTTACAAGCATTCAGAATGTCAACAAAACGGCCACAATTTTTTTTTTTTTTTTTTTTTTGCATTACAGAGTGGTATTCAGTTAACAAAACAACAATCATCTTCGTATAAGCTGCGGCAGAGACAACTGAAGATTGGAAAAACAAACAAACAAACCCAAAATAAAACCAAAAGAAAAAATAGAAAAAAAAAAATAAACCAACCAAACTACTTTCCCCATATATAGCTACTTTGTGCTGTGCACCAACAAGAACCTGCTTTAAATTTCCATGACAATTTACAGTCCCCAGACTGTACCAGGCTCAGTAGATGGTTTGTCAAATGCATTCATTGTCACCACAAACCAAACCACACAGTCAGGGTCTTGAAGCCCCAGCTTCTTGGAGTCAGGTGACCTGCCCATGTGCCTATGTCTCTTGTGAGGTTTAGCCAGGCCCTTGACAATGTACCCTCGCCGAGGTGGGCATGGTTCCAGGACAGCCACCATCCACACTGTGTTGTTCTGCCTCTGTGCTGTCCCTGAGCCGAAACACACAGTGAGCAGCAGGCATGGGTGTGGACCTTGACGTCATTGTATTTTCACATGATGTATGATAATTCTGTTTTTGAGGGTGAATGTGTGTTGGATCTTGAGTTATCTGCCATTATTTCCAATCCTGGGAAGTTACAATTGAAAGAATAAATCATCTGCAATTCCTGGACGTGGTGTTCTTAGGTCAGAGAGACACTAGGAATGACATGGGAGGTAAGAATATCCTTTCTTTGCTGGAGCCAGTATTTTCTGACCCTAATGAGCTGCCTGACCTTTGCCCCCCTTGCGAGGTCCCTAGCCTAGCAGGTAGCCACTGGCACAGAAGCTGTGGAACCTCAAGTCCATTCATTACAAAGTACATTAGACTGTTCGAGAACAAGGCACTTCTCTTTGAGCCTCAATGAGTGTAATACATGTCCTAGGTCACTTTTATTTCTAGACTAGTCACTGTCCCTGGAATTAGTTAAATTGGCATTATGCTATTCCTATGAGACCCATAGATGGCTCAGTGATTAAGGTCACTGGCTGCTCTTCCAGAGGATCTGGGTTTGAATACATCACCTCCATACCAGCTCACAACTCTTTGTAACCACAGTTCCAGAGGATCTGACACCCTTTTCTGTCCTCCAAGGGCACTAGGCACACAATTGGTAAACAGACATACATATAGGCAAGATACCTGTAACATAAAATTTTGTAGTTAAAAAAAAAAAAGAATGAAGTATGGGAGTTAATTGCTGTGGTGACTATTTTCAGTTGTCAACTTGACTACATCTGGAATAAAGTATAATCCAGAAACGGAGGGCACACCTATGACCCAGATCTTGAGGCTGGATGACACACACCTTCAATCTGGGCCATATCTTTTGCTAGAGACTTAAATAAAGACAATGGAAGAAGAAAGGGTTTGTTTACCTTTGCCTGCTTGCACTTACTCTTTAACACATCTAATGAAACCTACTTCCTCTAGATCCCAGCTTAACCACCAGCTGAACCACCCAGCCTCATGGGACCGAGCAACTACTGGACTCCTGGACTTCCATTCACAGCTGCCCACTGTTGGGTTAGTTGAACTGTAGCCTGTAAGTCATTCCAATAAATTCTATATTTCTATTCCATTAGTTCTGTGACACTAGAGAACCCTGAGTAATACCTAGTTGGTACCTAGAGTGCTCTTAGAGGAACAGAAATAAAAGGAATCTTTTAAGTATCTGGAATAGGCATTATAATCCATCACTCTCCTGGGAGCTTGAACAATACTGAAGAACAATGGTGGAAACTATACTTCAAATTTAGAGAAATGAATGACTTTGATTACCTTTGATCCATCAATTGTGACTGGAAATGGATTAAGTAACCCAGTATATGAAGGTTTCTACATTTTGGGGAAAATGAGGAAAATGATTTTGCTGGTTGGTTGCTCTTAGCATCTCTGATAAGTTATAAAGTTAAAAAAAAAATCTCCATGATAAAACTCACCAGCTTCAGATGGAAATAAACGACCTAAAGGTTTCCAAGTGTGCCCTTGAAGAGAGTCTTCTCTCCAATGGCCAGAGAGCCTGCATTGCAGAAAATTAGACTGAAGCCCTCATTATGATGCTGGCTGAATTATACTGAAAATTCAAGTCTAAGCCTCAGAGGGTGTCAGCAGTTAAATTAGGGCATTAACTGACAAAGAATGGGATTCTATGACTTGTGATGGAGCTGTGTAGGAGGACCCTATTAAAGCTGAGAACTTCAAGTCTTCAGATTCTCAAGGGTTTACCTCACCCGAGGAAGTAGTACTTTCAGCCCCACCATCCCTTGAAATATTGCCTTTTTTTTTTTTTTTTAAATCTGAGGAACTTAATCTTTTATTGTCTGAAAAACCAGTAGTGATTTTCTCTGAAGAAAATGCCAGACAGGACAATATTGATGCTCTTCAAGACTCATCAATAGTTGCCTCTAGACCCATAAGCAGACTCAAGGTAAAGCAGGCCCCTAGAGGGGAGATGGGAAGTGTAGTCCATGAGGAAATGCGCTACACTACTAAGAAGCTTAATGATATTGCTAATTTATTCAATCAGAAGACTGGGGAATATGTGTGGGAATGGATTTTAAGGGTGTGGGATAATGGTAGAAGGAACATAAAACATGTTAGGCTGAGTTTATTGACATGGGCTTCTGAGTGGAGATTCTAGGTTTAATATGGAAGCTCACACAGTTAAAAAAAAGGTGTCAGAAGTTTATTTGAATGGTTGGCTGAAGCATTTATCAAAAGATGGCCTACTGAAAAGGAGATGGAGATGCCTGATATTTCGTGGCTTAGTGTTGATGAGGGGATTTTGAGGCTCAGGGAAATTGCAATGCTAGAGTGGATACACTTTATAAAACCTAATTCTCCACAGTGGGAAGGCCCAGAAGATATGCCTTTCACAAATTCTATAAGACACAAACTAGAGAGATGGGCACCAGCACATTTGGAGAATTTTGCTCTTGCCTTAGGGTTGGAGATGCTGCTGCTGAACTGGATGGATTAAATGCAATGGGTCTCATTGGGCCCCGAGGTAACAAGGGCCAGGTGGCAGCATTGAATCACCAGAGACAAAGTGATGGTAATTATTATAATAGCATAGACAAAACAATGTTTATAATGATATAGCCCCTAATGGCCAGCATAGGAAAGGTGAAATTCATAATGCCATGACTCAGATGGACCTTTGATACTAGCTAATCAATCATGGTGTTTCCAGGCATGAAATAGATAAGAAACATACTGCATTTCTCTTTAATCTGTATAATCAGAAAAATTCTCAAACAAATGAAAGAAAGGTTGCATTGGATCGTGGCAAAAGGTAATCTCGGCCAATGAATCAATTTTCAGACTTGAGCCAGTTTGCAAGACCCAGAACTGAAGATGATGTCTTTATGCAGGAAGGCAGGTACAGGATAGAATGAGGCCTGTCATTGGATGAGAAGGAAGAATGGGCTGAAACAAAGTTTTAGAAAGAGGAGGAGCCACAGTGAGGAGAAGCAGCCAGGAGCAACATGGCAGAAGATGTTAAGATTCTTTTCTGTGCATAGGTATAGGTTGTTAGGAATATTTTTAAGGGATGAGAGTGTACAGGATTTTGTGCTGTCTAGATGGGGAAAATATATCTTATCAATTGGATCAGAGATTATTGTGTGGTGTGTTTTTTATGTGTCGACTTAATTGAGTTCTAGAGAAGGTGTGGTGACAAGACGCACCAAGCCGGTCATGGAAGTGGGATGTGTGAGTCTGGCGTGGTAACAGCCCAAGGGAACTGTGAGTGGGGACAGGATGCTGGGCTCTGGGTCAGAGAGAGCCGGGAAAGTGCAGAGCGGTACATGCAGGAACCAATCAAGCTGCCTTTTTAATATTTACCACAACACAGAACCCCTTAATGAAGGAGTGGCCAGGTTCCCCTGAGGAAAGGCCTCAATAAGACACCTAAAAGTTTTGCTGTTAGTCTTTCTCCAGTTCCTCCCCAGTGGGATGAGTGGCCTTTTACAAGGGTAACTACACACTGGGGGAAAGAAAATGTCAGACTTTCCAGAGTCTATTGGATACTGGTCCTGAACTGACAGTGATTCCAGGAGATCCAAAGAAATCACTTTGTCCTTCCAGTTAAAGTAGGGGCTTATGGAAGCCAGGAGACCAGTGAAGTTGTGGGGTTAATAACTGTGGTTATTTCCCCAGGTTCAGAATGTATAGTCCGGATAGATATAATTAGAAGTTAGCGGAATTCTCACATTGGTTCCTTGACCTGTGGAGTGACGGCTGCTATAATGGAAGCCTTTAGAGTGGCCTCTGCCAAAGAAAATAGTGAATCAAAACAGTGTCACATTCCTGGAGGAATTGCAGAAATGAGTGCCACTATCAAGAACTTGAAAAATGAAGGGTACATAGTTTGCAGCTATTGATCTAGCAAAAGCCTTCTCAGTACCTGTCCATAAGGACCACCAGTAGCAATTGCTTTGAATTGGCAAGGCCAGCAGTATACCTTTACAGTTTTGCCTCAAGGACATTTAACTCTCCTGCTCTGTGTCACAAACTTAGACAGGACCTTGATCATCTGTCTCTACCACAAAAGAGACATTATATTATATTGGCATCATGTTGATTAGACCAAGTGAGCAGGAAGTAGCAACCACGTTGGATTCATTGCATTCATAAATAGCACATATGCATATCAGAGGAGCAGAAATAAAATCAATCAAAATTCAAGGGTCTCTGTGAAAGTTTTAAAAGTCCAGTGGTGTGAGGCATATGGAGATATTCCTTCTAAAGTGAAGGGTAAGTTACTGAACATGGCCCCTTCCCACCACTAAGAAAGAAGCACAATGTTTAGTGAGTCTATCTGGATTCTGGAGACAGCACATTCCTCACTTGGGTGTCTTACTTAGGCGCATGCACCAAGTGACTCAGAAAGATGCTAGCTTTGTGTGGGGCCTGAAACAGGCTAAGTCTCTACATATCCAGGCTGCTGTGCAGACTGCTCAACCACTTGGACCATATGATCTGGGGGACCTGATGATACTTGAGGTATCAGTGGCAGATAGGGGTGCTATTTGGAGCCTTTGGCAGGCCCCTATAAGTAAATCACAGAACAGACCTTTGGGATGGAGCAAGGCTCTACCATCATCAGAAGACAAATATTCTCTTTTTGAAAAACAGCTCTTGGGCCTTAGTGGAAACTGAATGTTTGACAATAGGACACCAAGTTATCATGTGACCTGAACTGACCATGATGATCTGAGGGTTATTGGACCCACCAAGTCATAAAATAGGACATATGTAGCAGCAATCTACTGTCAAATGGAAGAGGTATATACATGATCAGGCTTGAGAAAGTCCTGAAGGCACAAGCAAATTACATGAAGAAGTTGCTCAAATGCCTATGGTTTCTACTCCTGTTACAATGCTGTCTTCAGCCAAGCATGTGCCCATAGCCTCATGGGATGTTCCCTATAATCTGAAGAAGAGAAGCCTGGGATCTGGTTTACTGAAAGTTCTGCATGTTATACAGGTGCCACCCAGAAGCATTATGCAGACAGCTGCAGCATTGCAACCCCTTTCTGGGACAACGATGAAAGGTACTGGTGAAAGGAAATCTTCATAATAGGCAGAACTTTGGTCAGTATGGTTTGTTTGGAAGAAGAAATGGCCAGATGTACGATTGTTCACTGACTCGTGGGCTGTAGCCAGTGGATTGGCTGGATGGTCAGGGACTTGGAAAGATCACAACTGGAAAATTGGTGAGAAAGACATCCGGGGAAGAAGATTGTGGGTAGATATCTCCAAATGGGCAAAGGACGTGAAGATATTTGTGTCCCATATAAATGCTCACCAAAAGGTGACTTCAGCTGAGGAGGAGCTCAGTAATCAAGTGGATAAGATAACCCATTCTGTGGACAGCCAGCCTCTGAGCCCAGACATCCCTGCCATTGCTCAATGGGCACATGAGCAAAGTGGCCATGGTGTTGAGATGGAGGTTATGCTTGAGCTCAACAACATGAACTTCCACTCACCAAGGCTGACCTGGCTACGGCTGCTGCTGAATGCCAGATCTGCCAACAGCAGAGATCACGATATGGCACCATTTCCCGAGGTGATCGGCCAGCAACCTGACGGCAGGTTGACTACATTGGATTACTTCCACCACGGAAAGGACAATGCTTTGTTCTTACCAGAGTAGATATTTATTCTATGAACTTGCCTTTTCTGCATGTAATGCTTCTGCCAAAACCACCATCCACGGACTTGCATAATGCCTTATCCATAGTCAGGGTCTTCCACACAGTATTGCTTCTGACCAAAGAACAGCCAGAGAAGTGTGACAGCAGGCCCACAACCATGGAATTCACTGGTTGTGCCATGTTCTCCATCATCCTGAAACAGCTGTTCTGACGGAAAGATGGAATGACCTTTTAAAGACATAGTTACAACACCAGTTAAGTGGCAGCAGCATGGAGGGCTGGGGCAGAGTTCTTCAGAAGGTAGTAAGTGCTTTGAATCAGTGTCTGATATAGGTACATTTTCTCTTATAGCCATGGTCCAGGAGTCAAGGGGTTGAAAAGGGAATAGTTTAACTTACTGTCACTTCTAGTGACCCTCTAGGAACATTTTGCTTCCTATTCCTGAAACCCTAAGTTCTGCTGACCTAGAAGTTTTAGTTCCAGAGAGAGGTGAGCTTCTGCCACGAGCCACAACAAACATTCCATTGAACTGGAAGCTCAGATTTCCCCCTGAGCATTTTCTAATGCCCTTAAGTCAATAGGCCAAGAAAGGAATAACAGTGTTAGGAGGGGTGATATATATATATATATATATATATATATATATATATATATATATATATATATATATATATATATATATTGGATGGCCTGTTTGCAATGGAGGTGAGAAGGATTGTATCTGGAGTGCAGGAGATCCTTAATACTACCATGTCCTGTAATTAAAGTCAATGAGAAACTACAACCTAATCCAAACAGGATGACAAAGGGTACGAACCAAACAGAAATGAAAGTATGGGTCATTCCTCCAGGAAAAGAGCCAAGACCTGCTGAGGTGCTTGCAGAGGGTAGAGGAAATACAGAATGGGTAGTAGAGGCAGGTAGTCATAAATACCAGCTAAGGTCACATGACCAGTTGCAGAAATAAAGTTTATAAGTGATAGGAGTGTTTCTGTTTTATTTCATTACTATCTCTTTATAGTGACATTGACCTATTCTAAATTTACAGTGTATTTGTGATTATACAAGAGACAGTCATATCATCTCAAGTGTATTTAGTACCTGGTTATTGTATTCATTTGTACTTAAGATATGATTTATGTCACGTTAACAAGGGTAGATTGTGATGGCTATTCCTAATTGTCAACTTGATGGTATCTGAAATAAACTACAATCCAAAAATGGAGGGCATACTTGTGGGTAACCAGATCTTAAGGCTAGAAAACACAAGATTTTGATTCATGTCTTGAGGCTGAAAGACACATGCCTTTGAATCAGATCTCAAGGCACACCTTTAATCTGCACTATGCCTTCTGCTGGAGGCCTAACTAAAGACAACATAAAAGGAAGGGTTCTATGCTTGTTTGCACTTACTTGCTAGCACATCTATTAGAGGGTACTTCTTCAGGATTCCAGCTGAACCACCCAGCCTCAAGATCTCCACATTAAGCCAGGCACACTGAAATTATTAGAAGAGAAATTGGGGAAAACCTTAAAACACATAGGCATAGGAGAAAATTTCCTGAACAGAACACCAATGGCTCATGCTCTAATGTCAAATATTGACAAATGGGACTTAATGAGATTGCAAAGTTTCTGTAAGGCTAAGGACACTATCAAGAAAACAAAACAGCAGCCAACAGATTGGGGAAAGATTTTTACCAACCCCACATCAGATAGAGGCCTAATATCCAAGGTATATGAAGAACTCAAGAAGCTAGACACCAGAGAATCAAACAACCCTATTAAAAATGGGGTACAGAGCTAAACAAAAAGTTCGCAAATGAGGAATATCCAATGGTCAAGAATCATCTAAGGAACTGCTCAACATCATTAGCCATCAGGGAAATGCAAATAAAAACAACCCTGAGATTCCATATCACACCAGTCAGAATGGCTAAGATCAAAAATTCTGATGACAGCAGATGCTGGCAAGGATGCGGAGAAAAGGAACACTTCTCCACTGTTGGTGGGGTTGTAAACTGGTACAACCACTCTGGAAATCAGACTGGCGATTCCTCAGAAAATTGGACACAGTACTACCTGAAGACCCAGTTATTCCACTTCTGGGCATATACTCCAGAGAAGCTCCAACATACAACAAAGACACATACACCACAATGTTCATAGCAGCCCTATTTATAATAGCCAGAAGCTGGAAAGAACCCAGATGTCCTTCAGTAGATGAATGGATACAAACATTGTGGTACATTTACACAATGGAGTACTACTCAGCTACCAGAAAAAAATGACCTTATGAAATTCTTAAGAAAATGGATGCATCTAGAGAATATCATCCTGAGTGAGATAACCCAGTCACAAAAGAACAGACATAATATGCAGTCACTGATAATTGGATACTAACCCCAGAAAGCTCTGAACAACCCAGAAACAACTCACAGACTATATAAAGTTCAAGAAAAAGTAAAGAAAAGAAAAAACCATTATGCTTAAACTTTACACACCAAGAAAACATTGACTATTTCCAGGTTACATCCTGTTTTACATGTACTTTATGCTCATTGTAACTAGTAAGATTTTAATGCGCACTATCAAACCTTTAAAAAAAAACAAGTACTGACAAAAATGTATTTGTATGCTTTTATGCAAAAATGCTTAAAATCTGTACATTTATCTTTGTTTTTTAAGATAAAGTTGTTCAATTAAAAAAACAAAAAGCAAAAAAATACCCTTAAATTATTAATTATTCTCAAAGGCTAAGAAGAAAAACATGTGTACGTGAAATATGCTACTAATTATGCAATGAATCATAATTTGAGCATACAAACACAAATATGGGATTGCACTATTATATTTTGAAATAACCGTTCAAAAATTTTAAGCATTTCTGACACGTTTTTGGCTATATTTTCTGTGACAAAGAAACAAATGAAGGATAAACTATGCTTAATTTTTGTTATTCAGTGGAAGAGCGATGGAAAGTCAGGACTGAGCAGAAAGGGGTGTTGTGTCTGGCTTCTCCAGATGCACTCAATATGTAGGTCCAGTGTTTCAGCCACAAAATATTATTTTCTTTCAAGACTTTTATTTTCACTTTATGTGTATGAGGGTGTGCCTATGTGTATGTATGTGCACCATGTGTATAGAAGGCCAAAGAAACCAGAAGTGGGAGTTACAGACAGTTGTAAGCCAACATGTAGAGAGAGGCTGAGAGGCTAACTTGGATCCTCAGAAAACAACAGTCAGGGTTCTTAACAGCTGA
This sequence comes from Micromys minutus, assembly GCF_963924665.1. Taxonomy (NCBI): domain Eukaryota; kingdom Metazoa; phylum Chordata; class Mammalia; order Rodentia; family Muridae; genus Micromys; species Micromys minutus. Next base: position 8,211,573 of record NC_137958.1, read on the forward strand.
GTCATCACTCTGGCCTCAATAAAAATATATTTTTATTTAAACACAAAGTAAATGTAAACATTTTTCAAAAATAAAATATCATCCCTAGAAGTCAAATGCAAAATGAAAAAAATTGTAAAAATCACAAGTTTTAAAAAATTGAGTCAGAGGACTGCATGAAGAAGATATCCAAAAGTTCCGGCCTCCTTGTCCATCCCCATGGAAAAGTGCACCTGCACACATGCCTACACACACATGTGAACATGCAAACACATGCACATGCAAGCACATAATAAATAAAAACAGGACAAAGAAAACAGCCATGTCCACACTCTGATCCTTTAGGAGCCAGGAGGTCTTATGTTTAATCTTGGTCAAATTTCGTCATTATAGTCAAGGAGGAGCAGAGTAAACCTTGGCCAGGCAGTTCTGAGCATGAGGCAAATCAGGCACAAGCACCAGGCAGGGGACTATGCGGCTATGAGGCCCAGTGGATAGCTTATGCATGGCTTCGTATGGAAGCCTCAGGAAACAAGTCCCTAGACCCTCACTGACGTGTCCCACAGTGCCTTTATATTAACCAGCCAGAACCGGAGTGGGACTCCGAAGCAGCAAGGGAGGGATTGTCATTCTAAAGCTGGCCCTACTGTCCCCTACATTGATGGACGCTCTTCACTGCACTGGAAATGTCTCTGCCCTGAACCCACTAGCCTCTTCATAGGGAGCCATGCTCCTGAAGACCAGAACAGGGAGGCTATTGAATCAAGCCTCTCCCAGAGCCCCTCACAGCCCCACACCCACGCAGAAGGAGGACAGTACCTTCCCCTTGCTCATCCCCAGTGGATTCCTGCTGAAATTTTAATTGCTCCCCGAGGATTGAGCATTAGCTCCTAGAAATGTCACAGAGTCCTGGACTGGCAAAGGATTAAATGATATTGTCACTTAATGTTGAGGGTGAGATAAGTTCTTTATTCTTTAGGGGAAAGTGCAAAGATAGCCAGGTCTCATGGGGCAGGCCTGACAGCAGGCAGAGCTATAAACCCATCTATGGCCCTGAAACTCAGTTCTGGGTAAATAACTAGGGTATGGGTCGGAAGCTCACACTGACCCCAGGACAAACAGAGCAGATGGGGGCAGCATGCCTCTCTGCTTTCTTAAGGAAGGTCAGGTACACAGGAAGAGTTACTTACTATACTGGAGTCCAGCTGTTGCCCCATAGAGGGTTTAATGCTGCTTGTATCCTAATGCTAATTTGGGTTCCCAAAAATAGTTTGCACTAAAAAAAAAAAAAAAAAAAAAAAAAAAAAAAAAAAAAAAAAAAAAAGAATTTTGCATGCAGCTTTTGGGAACCTTGTCCCCAGTTGATTCTGATTGACAAATAAAGATGCCAACAGCCAATAGCTGGAAAAAAAAGAGGTTTATTTGGCTCACAGGTGAGTCTAAGGCTCAAAGCCATGATGCCAGCATTAACCAGGCTCAGGTAAGGTCATCATGGTGGGTGACATCACTAAGTCGGACACATATGGGAGGAAGAGATTACATCTTAAAATAAGGAGTCAGAGAGCATGGGAGGTCAGTCTCATATTAACGGACTTGTCACAGAGAGAACTCTGGGTCCCCCCCCCCCAAATGACATGAAAATCTATGTCAAATATGTTGGGAGACCTTGGCACCTTGTGTAAAGAAGGAAGCTCGGATCCCACCTCAGCTCACACAATAAACTGAAAATGGACTAATGGCCCAAGTATCAGAAGTAAAGCCATGGTATCCTCAGAGGAAAACAGAGCAGCTAGAGATATAGTTCAGGTAAGAGAGCCCTCACCGTGCATGCAAGGAGCCCGGGGTCTAGTCTCAGGTACCACCTAGGCCAGGTGTGGTGGCATTCACCTGTCATCCCAAGGAAGGATGCAGGCAAGAGGATCACAAGTTCAAGGAAATCCTCAGCTACAGTCAAGGCCAGCCAGGGCTACATGACAACCTCTGTCATGTACATGAAGAGGATAGGGATTAAAGGGAAGAAGAGGGAAAGGAGGGGTGGAGGGAAGAAGGGGAGAGAAGAAGAAATAATATCGCTTCCAGAATGTGCAAACTGTTACAGCTGAACAGCAAACTAAACAACGCGGTTTAACAGTGAACAAGAGTTCAGAGATGTCACCAAAGAAGCTGGGAGCTGGAGACAGAACCTGAACCCTCTGCAAGAGCAGTAAGTACTCCTAACTGCTGAGACATCTCTCCAGCTCCCAAGTATTTTTTTTTTTTTTATCCCAGTTGAAATGAGGCCAAAGAACAAGCCAGGTGTCTACCTCGCCATAGTCCTTCAGCTCGTGGGAAGTCATGGCTGGGGCCGAGCCCCATGATTGCAACAGAAGAATGGAGATTTCTGTATCCGGAGTGTTGCGGGAAAGGGGGCAGCTGTGGCATCGTGTAAAGTTCTATTCCTGGTTGTCTGACCCCTCATGGCCTCTGGCAGGGGTTCAGTGGGCACAGTCCATGCCCTGCCCTGTACAGACGAGGTAGATAGGTGACCTCAGGTCCTTCCTCTTCCTGAGGTGCTCTTAGCAGTGGGAGAGAATCTTCATGGAGGGTGTCACTGCTGTGCTCCTGTGTCCCTGTGTCCCTGTGCTCCAGTGGATGGCCCCAAACCCACACAGATATGAGCAATGCTAACTGGACTTTATGAGTTATTAGCAAAAGCAGGTTTGGGTGGTTTGCTAGTAGCTGAAGAGGAAGATATGTTCATATTTCATTGTCTTCAAGTATAAAATACTGAAAAACAAAAATTAAACTTTAAAAGCTTTTTTCATACTGTGCATATATAATACATATTTTATGTGCGTTGGCATTTTGCCTGCATGTATGTCTGTGTGAGGGTATGGGTTTCTGGCGAAACAGGCGGCTGTGAGCTGCCATGCAGGTCTGAGATTTGAACCCCGTTCCTGTGGAAGAGCAGTCAGTGCCCGTAACCACTGAGCCACCTCCCAAGCCCCATACAATACATTTTGATCATGTTTCTCCCTTCCTCAACTCCTCCCAGATCGTCCCTACTTCCCTATCCACCCAACTTTATGTTCTTTTTTTCTCTCAAGGAAAACAAACAAACCTGAAAATTAAAGCAAAAAAAAGACCAACTAAGAAAACCTTCCAAAACAAAAAGTCCAAAGCAAACATGAAGTGCATCTTTTGTTGGTTAGTTCCTCCTGATGGGGCTTGCCCTGAAGTGTGGTGGACGTGCTCAGTGAGACTCCACTGCAGAAAGCTGCTCGGTTATGGGTGGGACTTGGTTACCCCCCCCTCAGCCCTGGGATCTTTATGCTCCCCCCCCCAGCCCTGGGATCCTTGTGCTCTCCCCCCCCCTCAGCCCTGGGATCCTTGTGCTCCCCCCCCAGCCCTGGGATCCTTGTGCTCTCCCCCCCCAGCCCTGGGATCCTTGTGCTTCCCCCCCCTCAGCCCTGGGATCCTTGTGCTCCCCCCCCCAGCCCTGGGATCCTTGTGCCCCCCCAACAGTCCTGGGATCCTTGTGCTCTTCCCCCCCCCCCAGCCCTGGGATCCTTGTGCTTCCCCCCCTCAGCCCTGGGATCCTTGTGCTCTCCCCCCCCCAGCCCTGGGATCCTTGTGCTTCCCCCCCCTCAGCCCTGGGATCCTTGTGCTCTCCCCCCCCCCCTCAGCCCTGGGATCCTTGTGCTTCTGCCCCCTCAGCCCTGGGATCCTTGTGCTCTTTACCCCCCCAGCCCTGGGATCCTTGTGCTCTTTACCCCCCAGCCCTGGGATCCTTGTGCTCTTTACCCCCCAGCCCTGGGATCCTTGTGCTCTTTACCCCCCAGCCCTGGGATCCTTGTGCTCTCCCCCCCCAGCCCTGGGATCCTTGTGCTCTCCCCCCCCTCAGCCCTGGGATCCTTGTGCTCTTTACCCCCCCAGCCCTGGGATCCTTGTGCTCTTTACCCCCCAGCCCTGGGATCCTTGTGCTCTTTACCCCCCAGCCCTGGGATCCTTGTGCTCTTTACCCCCCAGCCCTGGGATCCTTGTGCTCTCCCCCCCCAGCCCTGGGATCCTTGTGCTCTTTACCCCCCAGCCCTGGGATCCTTGTGCTCTCCCCCCCCAGCCCTGGGATCCTTGTGCTCTCCCCCCCCAGCCCTGGGATCCTTGTGCTCTCCCCCCCCAGCCCTGGGATCCTTGTGCTTCCCCCCCCTCAGCCCTGGGATCCTTGTGCTCTCCCCCCCCCCTCAGCCCTGGGATCCTTGTGCTTCTGCCCCCTCAGCCCTGGGATCCTTGTGCTCTCCCCCCCAGCCCTGGGATCCTTGTGCTTCCCCCCCTCAGCCCTGGGATCCTTGTGCTTCCCCCCCTCAGCCCTGGGATCCTTGTGCTCTCCCCCCCCAGCCCTGGGATCCTTGTGCTCTTCCCCCCAGCCCTGGGATCCTTGTGCTCCCCCCCCCAGCCCTGGGATCCTTGTGCCCCCCCAACAGTCCTGGGATCCTTGTGCTCTTCCCCCCCCCAGCCCTGGGATCCTTGTGCTCCTCCCCTAGCCCTGGGATCCTTGTGCTCTCCGCCCCCTCAGCCCTGGGATCCTTGTGCTTCCCCCCCCTCAGCCCTGGGATCCTTGTGCTCTCCCCCCCCTCAGCCCTGGGATCCTTGTGCTCTTTACCCCCCAGCCCTGGGATCCTTGTGCTCCCCCCCCAGCCCTGGGATCCTTGTGTCCCCCCAACAGTCCTGGGATCCTTGTGCTCTTCCCCCCCCCCAGCCCTGGGATCCTTGTGCCCCCCCCCCACATCCCCTGAGATCCTTGTGCGGGTTATGCACATACAGCCAGAACCCCTGTGAGTTCATATGTGCATCAGTCCTATTGTGAAGTCTGAAGACACGATTTCTTGGATTTATCTACTCCTCTGGTTCTAAGAAAAAGAAAAAAGAAAATTAAAAACAAAAAAGCTATTGGGAAGGACTCACAAAGTCCCACCTCCTTCCTTGATGAATCTATATGCTTAATGGTTGCTAGAGAGACAGTTTCTTCAGTGGTGTTTCCACTGGTAAGGTGCACATGGCCCTGTAAATAGTCCCTCACCCATGCTCCGATAAGGAGCCCTATGGATTCATTGGCTCACACACAGAAGAGGCTGGAGAGTAGAGGTGGGGGCTACTTGGGAAGAGGAGGGTCAGTAGGAGTGGGAGGGGGCACTCATGAGCGATGGGGTGAATTTGGAAATACATTATATATGTGTATGAAAACAACATAACAGAATTCAACATATACAATTAATGCTAATAAAACATTGTACAATGTTTTACATAATGTCAGATCACAATGATTTTAAATGTCCCTTTTACTGAGTATGAAATGCTAGCCTGATTCCATGACACGCTTCAGAGGGACAGTTAAGAAGACTAGGTCTAAATCTCTGTTTCCAAGAACTGGGCAGTTCCAGGCAAGTCCAGACCTCAGAAGCTGCCCTGCCGCCTGGCCTGAGGCAAGGACAATGGGTCTGCAGCAGTTTCCAGGCCTTCCCAGCAATTTTCTATACCCCCCCCCCCCACCCCAGAATGGAATGTCTGTAGAGATGGACAACAGGTTAACATAGAAATTACTTACACCAGAATTCCAATGTGCTTTAAATCAAGCCTGTGAACTAACTTGGTAGTCTCTCTGGCCTGGTAATGGTAGACCTCAGCATGTTGGACTTCTGCAGAATAATGTGTTTACATACTATTTGAGGCTGGGGTATCATTCTTCAGCAAATCATGGACCCTTACAAGTGTGTGTGGTATGTGTTAGTGCAGGCACACATGTCAGGTGTCATGTGTGCATATGTGCATGGAATGCAAGTGGAAGCCAGAAGACAACTTTTGGGAGTTGGTTCTCTTCTTCCCAACTTGCTGAAGCAGTCTCTGCCTTTTTTTTTTTTTTTTTTTTTCCTGCTCTGTGGACCCCAGGCTAGCTGGCTTGAAGCTTCTGGCTGGTCTGGCTCTGTCTCCATATGAGTGCTGAGTACTGACGCTGGGTCCTCTGCAAGTGCAGCAAGTGCCCTTAACTGTTGACTCATCTCTCAGGCGCCCACTTTTTTGTTTTCAGAAGAACACTGCAGTGTTTGAGTGAGCTTTAGCCGCACACTTTGTAAACAACTGCAGCTAAATAGCTGTTGGGTTTCATGTGCAACTGTTCCCTGGGAACTGTGCCATTCTTAGCAGTGTGGTCCTGCTTAGCTCATTCTCCTTGTGTTCCAGACTCCTCTCCCCCACCCTTGCCCCAAAGGGAGCTCTCGCCCTCCTCGTGTGACTGAATCCACAGTGCAGTGTCCTCGCTCCATCCAACCTCCAGGCTACCTCTGTGGTCATCCCGTTAGGGTGTGTGGCAAGCTTGGCTGCAGAAGAACCATTACAGTAACATGCCATCTTCTAGGGACTAGGGTTTAATCACACACAAGGTAAAATGGATGGTTTAAGAAGCACTGTGCAAGCCTAGTTTAGAAACTCCCACAGATTTGTCATGGAGGTAAAGCAAAGAGAGAAGGAAGGAACGAACAAACTATTCCCTTTTGAGGAAAGGCATTGACAAGAACATGCAGAAGAGGAAAGCCATTGTGAGTCTGTGTGTCATAGTGTCCCCATTCAGTGGTGTCATGGTGCCTGTGTAACCCACCTCGGTCTGCAGTAGCCACCAAAACAGCCTGTGATTCGGCAATCCTGCTGCTCAGTGTCAGCCCAAAGAGGCCCAGAACGTCGTCGGTACTCACAGGCTCATTTCGAGACCGCCTGCAATAGGTAAGCTATGGAGTGGACCCAGAACTCCCCGGGAGATTAGTGGATAAGGAAACTATGACATACAGGCACAAAAGGGATGCTGCTCAGGTGTAAAGAACGAAAGAAATTCTGTTATTGGCTACAACATGAGTAGAACTAGAGGGCATTGTGTTCAGTATGAGACGCTTCACACAGAGCTGGGCGTGGCATAGCCTGCCTTTAATGGCAGCACTCCGGAGGCAGAAGAAGACAGAACTTTGTGAGATCAAGACCAGCCTGGTGTACAGAGTAAGTTCCAGGACAGTCAGGGCTGTGTAGAGAATAGAATAGAATTCTCTACACAGTTGCCTAAACCAACCAACCAAATAGAATCCTGACTCAGAAACACAAACAGCACACATCCCTCTCCTCAAGCTGAAAATACGATGTCCCCAGCAAATGGGTGGGACACCTGGGGTTCATTCACATCATGTGGATTTTCAGTGTTTGAATGTTCTTAACCCAGAGCCAATCTTTGAGGAGACAGTTATGCTAATTACCCTGAACACATCACCATACATCTTCTGTGTATTGGTGTGTATTTATACACATTGAAAAAATACCCTGCAACCCCAAATACGCACAGTTCTGTGCATGTCTGTGGTAAGAAGACCCAAAGGAATCCAATACACACTTCTGGCTTCTCCTGCCACTGCATACATTCCTATGTGTAAATAGACAAAACAGTCATATATATAAAATACAGATAAGGAAATCTTTTCTTAAAACTACCTTTCAGGCTGGCAATTGAGAACACTTAGTACTCTTGCAGGGGTCTCAACTTCAGTGCCCAGCACCCAATCAGTTGGCTCACAACTGTCTGTTATTCTGGTTCCAGTGGACTTGGTGCCCTCTTACCAATGGGGTCACCTGCATACAAGCAGGTGCACACACATACACATAAATAAATCACTTTAAAGACGTACAGATGCCAACAAGCTCTCGAGCACCCAGAAATGTTGCATACTCAGTCTTTGGTCCTGGAAACACTGAGCTGTGTGCAAGATATGACTCTTCCAATGTGCCAGAGGACCCCCAAGCCCTGCCCATTCCTCAGACTGAAACTCCCCTGGGGGCTGCCCTTCTCTGTCTCTTCTGAGGTTTCACACATTGTTCTTAAATGTCATACTGCACCTGTGTGAACAAGCTGTTCACAGGGGGTGGAAAGATTGCCCCCCTGCCTAGCCCCTACAGACAGCTTCCCATCCCCTGGGGGACACGGTGACATTGCTAGCTCATATGTCTCTCCAGACTGCAATCCTGCTCTCCCTCCCACACCGGTGTGTCTCAGCTGGACATTTATAGGATGTGTCAGAAGGCTCTCTTTTTTATTCCTTGTACTGTTTGGGCACAGGCAAGCGAGAGATTTGGGGTTGACAAGTTGTTTGCCTCAATAAAAATGCGTGTTTTCTGCCTTACATAAGGCATTGGGGAAACCAGATGTACCCCTTTGAATATTTATGGCCTCACAGCTTCTTCTATTAATAATTCATGGTGCATACTCATGTCTACCCATCAACAGGGTTACATAGCAAGAAGGGACAGAGAGCACCCCCTCCTCCCCTCACCCTGGAAGTCCCTGCAGCCGGAGCAGACAGATGGGCACCGCATGCCTTGTTTGGTTCATCCTGCGAAAGATAATAAAACACACTTTGCTGGAATTGTCTATAACAAGCCTTGATTACTTTAATAAACCACAGGGAGACTAGTCAGGATGCACACAGTGCTTTCTCAGCCAGACTTCAAAGGGAAACATTTGGCTGCTTTTGTCATTTATTGGGCCAAAAAACCCATTGTTGCTAAACTAGTCTATTTGAAATACATTAAAAGGGGCCCTTTGCCATGCAAAGCCTGGTCTCCTGCTCAGGTAGCTTTCAAGGTTACAGACACTTTTGTTTCTGATTGGAATTTGATTCTTGACACTCTTGTCAGTGAAACTGGAAAATCACCGGGAATGTAAAATAGAGAGGAAAGCTCTGGTCACGTGGCATCGTGGGATGGCATCGTGAGGGTGGCATCTCTAGCGTGGTAGTGTGAGGGTGACATTGTGAGAGTGGCATCTCTAGTGTGGTAGTGCGAGGGTGACATTGTGGGGTGGTGTTGTGATGGTAGCACCATGAGGTTCACACACAGTGAGTGTTAGTGTGAGTGTGGTATCATGAAGTTGACTTTGTGGGGTGACATCATGGGTTGACATCATGAGGTTGACAGCATGCTGCCTCTCCTTCTTTCGTAAGTTCCTTTAAAAAGAGATGTGTTATAATGTCATTTTCTAGTAGTCTACACAAGCACCTGGGCTTAGTGTTTGGTACTCCATCCACGTTCTCTCCTGGTTAATACTACAGCTGCGTCTCCATTTTTCTCTTACTGAAAATTGTGAAAACACATCCCAGCTTTGGGGCGTGGCTCATTTTGTAGAGCGCACGCCTGGCATGCAAAAAGCAGACGGATTCAACCCCAGCATTTTATAAACCAGGTGCATGGCACATGGCTGTGATCCCAGCACTCTGGTGATATAAAAAGGGGGTTAGAAGTTTGGGGTCATCATCTGCTACATTGTGACTTCAAAGGAGGCCATCTAGGCTATGCAAGGCCTGTGAAAGGAAGGAGAAAGATAAAAAGGAAGTCACAGGCATGTTGGACAAGCTTACAAGTGACCAGTATCTGCTCCATTCTGTGCCGCCCCCCATTCTGGCAGCAGTTTCTGTCTTCTGACCTGTCCTCATTCTGGTCACTGTAAAGAGACCTATGGCCATGACCTTGAGCATCCTTCCCGTAGGTCCTGTCTGTCCTTCTCTGTTGAGCTGCAAGAGTAGAAGCAGGAAAAACGGATGGCAGGTGGCTATGACTGGACCTCGTCCCTGTGGGGCTGGCATCTTTCAAGAAAACCTGATCTCCGCCCTGGTCCTGCAGGGCACCTGGGAAGCCTCTGTGAGGGTTAGAAAGCCAAAGCCTCTCTGGAGAGCTCTGCCCATGTGGGTGTTGTAATCAAAGAAACAACATTTGCCTGAATCAGGAAGTGACCCAGGAAGGTTTCTCTGGGACACAAATCAGGGGCAGCACCTTAGCACCTTCTCAGTCTGCCTGCTGCCTTACCACTGGCCTGGGTCCTCCAGGCCACTCTGCCCACTAGCAGCTCTGTGGCTATCTGCTGTCTGCTCACGATGCTGTGTGCCCAACTGTTGGGGACACTATGCAACCCCTGCAACCTCTGATTTCTTGGGTTACAACTACCTTGTTCACCAACACTTTTGGAAAACTTTACTTCTGTTCAGTTCAGTTCCTTCAAATGGGATTCTCTCTCTGGGCAGACCGTTGGTTATCCTCTCTATTTACAACTCCTGCTAAGAAAAAGCCCATTAGCTTCTCTGATGGGAACTTGACCCTATCTTTAAAATGTGGGGCCCCTTTCCCTGAGACATTCCTGCTTCTTCTATTCTCTTTCTTCCCTAAACTGAAACAATTATCATTTTAGGACTGGGAGAGAGCCTAGTCAGTAAGGATGCTTTCTGTGCACATATAAAGACCCAAGTTCAAATCTCCCGAAACCATGTAAAAAGCCAAAGACCAGTGTGTGTAACTGTAACCTAGTCTTTGGAGGCAGAGATAGGTGACCCTAGGGGCTTTCTGGCCAACCAGTCCAGCCAAAATAGTGAACTTCCAGGGCAGTGAAAAGCTCTATATCAAGGCAATATGGCTGAGAGATAGAGGATGATGCCCCGTGTCTCCTCTGGTGTCTTTGTGTGCAGACATTTAGGTACTTGTATGCACAATGCACACACACACACACACACACATCATACACATCTCACATACAAATATCCCTCACATCACATCACACACAAACACATACATTTCACACATATCACATACACACATCTCTCCCTCTCTCTCTCTCACACACACACACACACACTCACACACACACACACACGCACACACACACACACGAATCAGCATCTTACTCTGCTTCTTAGTAATTTCTTATTACAATAAAATATGACATAGACTCTCAGAACTAGCTTCACTTCAGAATGTGGTCTTATTTTTGATGCACAGCCTGAGTCTCTGTCGAAGGGAAAGGTTCTTCCCCTTGGAGTAGCATCTTTACTGTCAGCAGTACAAAAATCAAACAAGAAAACCAGGGAATGACTTCCCGGAGCTGTCAATCATTTCAGGTTGGCTTCTTAGCTGGGACGAGAGCAAAGTCTCCAAACACAACTGTGGCACTTCTTGACAAATACATTCTAGGCACTTCTGAGAGTCTGGGGGCTCCCTGCTGAGAGTCTGGGGGCTCCCTGCTGTGGAGGAAGAAGTCATACGCGTGCTTTCCAGGCAATACACTCATTCACATCTCTATTTCAGTAGAATCAAGTAATCGGCCATGACACCCAGCACTTTGGAGGTAGAGGCAGGAAGACTGAGTTCAAGGCAACTGGTATTGATTTCACAGTGAGTTTGGGACCAATCTGGGTTTCACGAGGCCTGAGAGAGAAGGAGCAAGGCAGGGTGTGAAGGGCAGAAGAGTTTAGGACGCCCTTTCATATCAGATCTCAAAACTGCTATGGTTGCTATGCCAATTGAATATGTTCATCCCTGGACATCGCTCTGGAGTTCCAGCAGATAGACGGAGACTTTGGCAACTAGAGAGGAAGCAGCATGCCTTGGGTGCTAGCCTGTGTTCCCAGACAGCATTTCCCTTGAATGGTTCGTGGTGTTGTTGGTAAGTGATGCTGTTATTGCTCAGCATAGGAGGCCATGGTTTGTTTAGGCGACCATGGTCAGCACCATGAAAAGAGTAGACAAAGCTGCTAAGCTTGGGAGGTCAAAACCAAGAGATCTTCTGGCTGAGGGCTGCTTGGCTGACTCACCACTAGGGCCTGGATTAAGGAAGGCCTAGCACATTAATGAGGGATGCCCCTGCAAGTGTCCATAAGGCCATCTCTGGACAGGATTATCAGAGGGTATAGACTAGGCCGGAAGTGAACTTTTGATCCTCCTGCCTTAGTCTCCATTAGTGCTTAAATTAATAAGTGTCACTTAATTAATATCACTATGTAATATTTGGGGGAAATGGTATGGGGATAAAGTACATACAGTCTAGAGGACATAGACACCAAGCAGATTGAGGGCGCTGGGGTCGACTTTTCTCCCTCTTCAGAAAGCATTTCTCTGTCTGTCTGTCTGTCTGTCTGTCTGATTGTTTTAAATTAAATTAATTTTTTTAACGTGGTCACTTTACACCTTGCTCACTGCCCTCCTCCCGGTCATCCCCTCCCACAATCCTTCCCTCATGTCCTCCCCTCCCCCTCTGAGCAGGTGGGACAACCGCATGGGTATCCCTCCACTCTGGCACTTCAAGTCTCTTCTAAACTAGTCAAGGCAGCCCAGCTAGAAGAACATATCCCACGTACAGGCAACAGCTTTTGGGACAGCTCCACTCCAGTTGTTAGGGACCCACATGAAGTTGGTGTTTCAGTCTCTGAGAGCCCAAAGGGTCCAGGTGAGTTGACTCTGTTGGTCTTCCTGTGGAGTTCCTATTGCCTTCAGGACTGACTGAGATCCTTCCTCCTATTCTTCCATAAGAGTCCCCAAGCTCCGAGTTTGAATGTGAGTGTCTGTATCTGTCTGAGTCAGCTGCTGAGTACTGCTGGGTAGAGCCTCTCAGAGAACAACATGCTCCTGTCCACAAGCATAACAGAGTATCATTAAGACTGTTAGGGATTGCTGCTTGCCCATGGGATGGGTCTTAAGCTGGGTTGGTTATTTGTGGCCATTCCCTCAGTGTCTGTCCCTTCTCCCATCCCTGCATTTCTTGTAGACAGGATAAATTTTGGGTTCAAAGTTTTGTGGAAGTGTTGGTGTCTCTTATAATTTCACTGGTGTCCCTGCCTGGTTACAGGAGGTAGCCTCTTCAGGTTCCATATCCCAATGTAGTGAGTCACAACTAAGGTCATCACCCATTGATTCTTGGGTGCCTCCTTTATACCAGGTCTCTGTCTTGTTCTGGAGATGACCCCCAACCTCTTCACCCCTGTCAATTGCAGATTTCCAATCAGTTCATGGCCATCTGCCTATCTTCCCCACACCTGATCCTGAACTCCCCATTGCCCTCTCCCTCTTCCTTTCCTCTTCCCCCCACCCCATCCCTCTCAGTTCCCACCCTCCACCTGACTATTTTATTAGCCCTCCTAAGTGAAAGTACCTGCAATTTATGGCAAATATCCACTTATAAGTGAGTGCATACCATGCATGTTCTTTTAGGACTGTGTTACTTCACTCAGGATGATATTCTTAAGTTCCATCCATTTGCCTCCAAAATTCATGATGTCTTTATGTTTAATAGCTGAACAGTATTCCATTGTGTAGATGTACCACCTTTTCTTTATTTATTCTTCAGTTGAGGGACATCTAGGTTGTTTCCAGTTTCTGGCTATTATGAATAAAACTACTATGAACATAGTTGAGCAAGTAAGTATCTTTGTGGGATGTTGGAGCATCTTTTGGGTATATGCCCAGGAATGGTACAGTTTTTCTCTGTACTAAAACTCACTTTATAAACCAGACTGCTCTTAAAAGAGACCCACCTGCCTCTGTCTCCTGAGTTCTGGGATTAAATGTGTGCACCACCACACCTGGTTGGAAGTGTTTTTCAATTAGTCACTGAACCTTACAATTCAAAGGCCTTTCAAAACATTTTTTAAAGTTTTTATTGTTTTAAAGACTTGTAGGAAATTGTGATTCATAAGAAAACAAAAACAAACAAAACACAAAAACTGGTGCTCAGGAGGCCGAGGCAGATATGTGAGTTCAAGGCCAAGCTGGTCTATAAAGTTCCACATCAGCCAGGAAGACATGATGAGGCCCTGTCTCAAACAAACAAACAAACAAACAATGGTCAATGCTCCAAGTCTTTGGCTAGTGTTAAGAATTCTAGCAGATGTGAGTAGAACTGTGGCCAGGATTAGCACATGGACCTTTCTCTGGGACTTCAGCTAGCAGGCACGTGCTCAGTTTGGAGAGAAGGTCTAAGGTCTGAGAAGTGGACATAGACATGACCTTACCATGCTGGCTGCTGCCTTGGATGGAGGAGGAAGCTCAGCAAGGAGAAACAGCAATCAGGAGGTAGATCCTTGAAGACTGGTTCCCACCATCGCAGTAAGGCAGGTGAACATCACAATGGCTGAGCAGCCTGGGACCCACTTTGGATAGAGCTGTATGTATACCCGTTCTAACAATGTCTTTGGAAACCCAGAACCCCCATCTGCATCAAACTGCTTGAATGCCCCACATCAAATACTAGAGTAAATTGTTCCTGCCTACGAGCCTGTGGTAACTCAGTTTTGTGATTAGTTTCCACTCAAACATGTCCCAGAACATATCCAGCAGCTTGAGGCAAGGGTTAACCAAGCCTAAACTGACGTGGTGTCCACGCACAGTAAGATAAACTTTGTCCTTTAAATGGACATTTAGGGCAAAACCAAAGAACCCTATTCACCATCTTAGTCCATGCATGATTAGGTGTGCATATGATTAAATTCAGTTGTATCATGGGAAGGAACTTGGTTATTCATTAAAGGCTTACAAAACACAAGCCTGTCAATCAAAACTAAAAACCTCCCAAATCCCACCCTTAGCACCCAACTCCTCTTTCTCTTGGTGCCCATAAAAGGAGGCCTGCTGCTCTCTTGCAGTGTATATGGCCTGGGCCTTCATTTTGCTTCTGAACCCCCCAACCCTGAGCTACTTTGCTATTTGTGTGTGATTCTTCAACTCTCAGAACAAGGTGCCAAGAAATTGGGGAAAGCTGGTCAGACAAGACCACCAGTACCAAAAGGCATACAAAACCAAAGTTCTCTGGGAGCAAAGTGGAGTTACAAGGCCACCATGCAGGTGTTGGTTCAGACTGAGTACCGAAAACGTAGCTGCTGCCACCGCCACCACCACTGCCACCGCGACCACTGCAGCAGCAGCAGCAGCGACTTTCCAGACACTGTGGCCTATGGGTGGTTTCTAGGGTCTGTCTTTCTGTCACTGGTTCTGTCCCCTGTGTGCTTCCAAACATAGGGAAAAGTTGTGGGGCTCCTTAGAGCCCAAAAGGAGAAGTGGCTGTTGTGGACAGAGAAGCAGTCACTTCTCAAGAGCTCCCTGAAGCTCCCCAGGAGTCCTGTCACCACAGCAACCATGTTGTCCGCTGTTCTGCTAAGGCAGGAAGGGGAACATTGAGTGGGTAAGAAGTTAACAGCAATGGTGGGAAGTAACAAGTGTGGAGCTCGAGCCACAGAGACGTGTCCTCAAGCAGCCAAGTTACATAGGGCGTGGGGTGGGGGAGCCCGTTCTGGATTGTTTGTTCTTTACCCAGCATTTCTTTCAGAAAGTCACACAGGGGAAAAGCTCGTTCTGGATTATTTGTTCTTTACCCAGCACTTCTGTCAGCAAGCTTCTGTCTACACAGAGAAGTGGGAACCTGGTTTTCACCTGGAGACTGGATGCTCCAGCAGAAAACGATGAATATTCACAAGGTGGGTAGGAGGGAAGGCTATTTCCAGAGCCCCTGTTATTCCTGGTTTTGAACCAGTGGGTTTCTGTTCCTCAAGTCTCCAGAGAGCAGAAAGCAGCCTCCAGGGAGAGTCTGCTGTTTACTGGCAGGAAGACTTCCATCACCAGCCATTCCAGATCGACAAGCTCCTACCCTGGGAAGATGGAAGACAGGTGGTTGTTCTGCAATTTACACGGCAGACTGGGGGTGCATGGGAGTATATGGGGAGGAGCCGGAAAAGGGCTATCCTCCACCTATACTCTTGAGGCCTGTGGGCACTTTACTCAGGGCGGAAGTTTGATGGATGGTCTTGCAAATGGCTTTGCCATCTGAGTGAACAAGTAGACCTGAGTTTCCTGGTCCGTACCACACCTTTCCAGAAAGTTCTCCCTCCACATGAGGTTTCTGTACCTCCCAAGGCCAGGGCCAAGCCCTCCTGGGCAACAAGAAGAATGACTCCCCACACCTGTAGGCTCCCTCTCCCCAGGATGTACCTAAACCATTAACAAGTCAGCCACAGTGGGGGTACAGGAGGAACAGGCAGACAACTTCCTGTCCAGGTTTCATTTCCGAGGGACAATACGTCCTGACCACAAGCAGGTGTGTTGGACTTCCTGTTCCAGATTATAGCTCGTGACTTCAGGGAGGTCAGGGAGGAACCTCAGGCACCACATCCACAGTCAAGAGCAGAGAGATGATAAACATGAGCCTTGTGTGCCTGTGCAATGCTCAGCTAGCTTTCTTTACCCTCATGAAGTAGCAGGACCCAGGTCACAAGATGGAGCCACCTACGTTTAGGGTGGTCTTCTCACCTCGATTAACAATCAGAACAGGTATCCATAGGTCACCCTGATAACTCCTCAACTGAAACTCTTCCAGTGCTGGGGTACAGTGGCACATGGCTTTGGTTCCTGTACTCGGGAGGTAGGGGCAGGCAGGTAGATCTCTCTGAGTTTGAGGCTAGCCTGGTCTACATAACAAGTACCAGGCCAGCCTGGTCTACACAGTGAGACCTTATCTAAAAATGGAAAACAAAAACAAAAAACAACAAAAAGACCTCTTTTCTTAAGTGGTTCTAGATTCAGTCAATTAACAGCTAAAATTAACCAGCACACTTCTTAAAGGGGTCATGTCCCTGCAGAAAAAAAGAAAAACAACAAAACAAAACAAAAGAACCACCTCAGTTCAACACATCTCTTCCTATGGGATTTATACCAAAAAGCTGGGACATTTGCCATGGTTGCCTGGAAGTTTAATGCACTGCCCTGGGATCCGCCAATCCTGCACAAGCTTGTTTGGATGGAGGCAGGCTGTCCATCAGCCTCCGGGAAGCAGTGGTGGACTTATTGAGTGATGAGCCATTTCCACACAATGGCTTCTGAACATGAGTTCTGCATCGAACATCACGCCGGCAGACAGACAGACAGACCGGCTGATAGACTTTTAGCCTGTTCTGGACATGTCAGGAGTTAAACATTCTTGAGGGTATCATCAGAGTCCGGCACAACTGCCCCCAAACCCCTTGTCCCCAAAGAGCCACTGCTGGGACCTATTCTGTTCAGCTCCTCCAAGGTCCCCAGAGAGGCCTGAAGTTGCTTCCCTGGTGCCTGCTGGTGACCATCTGGCCAGCCCCACCCCTCTGCTGTGCTTCCTGGGATCAGCTCTCACATGCAGAATACCTGGCCCTGGCATGGAAATGGTGCCTGAGGAAACAGCCACCACCTCCTGATGGAGGAAACCAGGAAGCTTAGGAGTTCAGAGGAGTGCAGGGTGTGGGGAGCAGAGACGAGAGGGGAGTGTGGCTGCCCCATCCCTCTTCCTTGGGGCCTCTCAGGCAGAAAAGTGTGTCTGGGTCTGAGCTGCACCCTGGAAGAGCATCAAGTATCCTTCTGGACTCTGCATCCGCAGAGTAGAGCAGAAGGCCAGGGGGAAACCTTGGGGCACTGTGGCTCTTCCCATCAATTTTGAAGCCTTGGATTATAGAGCCTGAAATATCGACTCACCTGTCGATATTGTACCTGGAAAATACAAGGCCCAGAGTCGTGGATCCCCCGGCACAGCAGAGCCTTCCCTTATCACGCTATTCACAGTGGGACAGCAGAGCTGTGGTTCCTCCTTGTTTCTGTAAGCATGTTCCTAGCCACCCTCGAGAGTTTGCACAGGGTATCTTGGGCCTCCTCAAAACCTGTCTGATAAAGTGGACCTGGCAGAAAGGGCAGAAGTAATGGGCCCTGCTGTTTTTAGGACCGACTTCTGCTATAAATTCCAGGTTCCAGTAGCATGCCCCTCCCCCCCCACACACATATTGGCATTTCAGAATAGTGGAAAGGGGACTGGAGAGATGCTTGGTGGCTAAGGGCACTTGCTGCTCTTGCAAAGGACCTGGGGCTAGTTCTCAGCACCTACATCAGGCAGCTCATGATTGCCTGTCACTCCAGCTTTAAGGTATCTGTGGCCTCTGGACATCATAGGCACCCACACTCATATGCACAAGTCCACACACACATGTTCACATAATTTAAAAGACATTTTAAAGAGAGTAATGGAAAGCATCCCACAAATATTTGAATTGCATACTAGAGACACAAATCCACGTTCTCACCTTGTAATGGTTTTTATCGATATCTCTTTGCATTGAGGTGGAAATGCACTAATTGCTGTTTATTCCACGCGCATCAGGTCTTTCATGCCCTGGGTAATATTTGCAGGATGTATGACTTAAATACTGCCCAGGAGATGCTAAATATGTGTGAATGGTAATGTGCGAGTTCATCTTATGAAAATATGGATAATTACTATATGTAGCTAATATATTTCATTTAGTTAATATTCTTATATATAGTTAATATACATTATATAACAGAGATTTTGTCAGGTTGATAATAGTATCTTCCTCTGACTAGAGTGTACAGAATCATGGGGCACTAAGGGGAGCTACATTCCATTTCTCCCTTAGCTTTAATGAAAAGTTCAAAGGAAATGAACCTTTAAAAAAATGTATCTGGGCCTGGAGAGATGCTGTGTCCAAGAGCACTGGCTGATTTTCCAGAGGACCTAAGTTCAATTCCCAGCAACTACATGGTGGCTCACAACTATCTGTTAACTCCAGTTCCAGGGGATTTGGTGCCCTCTTCTGGATTGCTCAAGAACTGCAGGCATATAATGCACATGTACGTGTAGACAGTCGTACAGAAAAATAAAAACTAGAGGTATTTATTATTTTTAAATTATATGTACCTGTGTGTAAGTTTGCACATGTATACATGCCTGTAGGCACCTGCTCAGGCCAGAGATATCAGATCCCCTAGGGATGGACTTACATGTGGTTATAAGTTTCTAATTGTGGGTGCTGAGAATAGAATCCAGGTCAACTGCAAAAGCAATGTGTGCTCATAATTACTGAGATGTTCTTCTGGCTTGCAATGAACCTTTAAGGAAAAACAGAAATATAAATATTGAAGTACAGGACTGGATGAGAAACCCCACCAGAAATTTCAGATAGACATGGTACAATTTACACAGGACTCCACCCACATGTGGTGTCCATCCCTTCCCTTGTGGGCACTCAACAAACACATCCCCCATTATAACACTGGAAAGCCCAGTGATACCCCTGAGTTCTAGCGATCCTGGGGACAGGGAAAATGAGGAAGTAATCAAGCCTGTATTTTAAAGTCTTTATGAGTCTAGTATTCGAACTCAGAAAAAAATGGAAGCAAGAAAAAAAAAATCTAAGGAGATCCAAACGAAGTGAGTTCTCCATTGCATTGTTTTTGTGCACAGACAGGAATCCACATTAAACATGTTCCCACTCACAAAGCTGGTGCCCTACATCGGTTCACACTATTGTAGAAAGGTTGTCTTTGCAGGAAATTCAAGATAACTTCATGTCAAAACCACAAAGAAATCATCGCAAATTTTCTATTTTGGAATGTTGATGGATATGATTTATTATACACAATATGTCTGTGCCCTCATATTATATACATAGTTTTGATTTGTGCATTTGTGAAATCAGGGACATGATTATATAATGGTTTTATTGCCCAAGAGTTTGTAGATGTTTTGAGTGATGTGGTAAGCTGCTTGTTTTAAATTGAGGTGATACGGGCAAAGTGCTCCATGTGATAAAAGTGGTATAGGTCAGAACACTTCCCGTGGTAGGGATGGACTAAATACCTCCTGTGAGTGCTTAGCATGTGGGGCGGGCAATCCTTTATACCTGCTCCTACAAAGGAGCCGCTCCTACTTTCCTTGGATCTAAAGGCTCACTGTGCTGAGGACTCCAGGGGGAGCATGGATAGCAAAGGACAGACACAGAGCAGAGTTTGAAGTTAGAACATTCTATGTGCATCGTTTTCCTAGGACTCAGACTCAGCAGCAACAACAACAAAACACCTTCTTATATCCTGTCAGCTATGACCAAGGCCACAAAGGAAAGAGAAAAAGCTCGTGATGAAACCATTAGTGAAACCAAGTTATGAGAACAGTCATGACAGTCATGGACTTGTGAGGGGTTTTTCTGCTCACTCCCCAGCCTGGCACAGGCTGGACCCCAGTGAGGGGAGTGTGTCTAGTCCAGGCCACTGTTAAAGACAAAAGGCCTCAGAGTACTGGAGAATTTTTACTTAAAAATCCCTGGTGTGGTAATACATTCTTTTCCAGCATCCAGGGGACAGAGACAGAGGTAGAGACAGGAAGATCTCTATGAGTTTGAGATCAGCCTGGTCTACACAGTTGGTTCCAGGACAGGCATGGCTACTTAGTGTGGCACTGTGTCAAACATAAATCAATGAACAGATAGTTAAAAACTCATGAGGATGAAGTTGTCACACTTGCAGCCAACTGAAGAAGTACACCAACTCTCTGTAATCATCTACCATCTGTCTGGTTCTGAGAGCTCACTTCCTGGGTGAGGATTCTTCAGCAAACAGCCCTGTATGGCTGAAAAAGCAACCCAGTGTTCCTTGCTGCCGGGATCTGAAGTGTGGGTGCTTTTGCTCCCTTGAGATTTTGCTGAGAACCACATGCTAAGAGTTGTTCACAGCCCTGTGGGTTCTGATGGCTTCATTGTCAGTTTGTGGGAGAAGTCAGCACAGACAGGGTTCTGGAAAGGTGACTGACTCTTCTTTCTCTTCTTGGCTCTTTTGATAGTGTTCTCAAAGTTCTCTTGGGATACCTTTGCAGGTGAGAGTGTGCCCAAGGCTTTCTGTGACTGTGTAAACATTGCATCTCTAGACTGCCTTGACTCACCAATTACACCACCAACTTGATAATAACATCATTTGGCCCTAGTCTGGCTATCTGGTCAGGTTCATAAACCAACAAAACCATCACTGCAAAACTATTACTCCTGTTCACTGCATGTGTCTGATGGACAGATCCTTATAGTCACCAACTGTGAAGCTGTATTAAAAAATTAATAGTCCATGGCTGTTGTTAGCCTCAATTTTTACTATTTAGGGAAGAAACACTAAGGCCAGAAACATTTAAAGAAATTATACCAAGAAAAACCCATAGTAAATAAATTTGACAAATTCTGTGAAGTTGATAGATTTTTCTATTGTTCATGAACAGTTGTTTCAAAATGGAAAGAAATATTTTGCTTTTCCATTTGATGTAATGAGTTGATTTTAACTGGAAACTGTCCTTTTCTACACACACACAGAGAGACATACAGAATGGCATAGACAGAGACAGAATGACAGAGATAGACAGACAGACAGACAGAGGGAGATTTTGGGTTTACAATAAACAAATGGTAAAGACAGGAATCACTGTCATCACAAATGGGATGGTGCTTTGATATGTTTGGGAACAGAACTTTGTGATCAGATATTAGGAAGGAACCAGTATTGGACCACAGAGCAGAACTCTGAAGTGACGGCTGTTCTGGGAAGTCTGCCCTTAGGGTTCGCTGCTTTTCAAACAGCCTCCCAGTCCTGCTGTTGCTCTATAAGTTGTTAGATAGCTCAGGCTGATTTTGAACTTACTATGTAGCCCAGGCTGGCTCCAAATTTGAGTTCCTCCTGCCCTAGTCTTTGTGCTGGGGTTACAGGTGTATGTGATTCCTACTGGCCTTGTTCTTTCTGCCTCCCTCTCCCTCTGCCTCAGTTGCCTCACTTCCTCCCTCCTGTCTGTTTTAATCAAACTTCTCACGTCCCTGCTGGACTGGAGTAGGAGGAGAAATGGGCACTTAGTGGCCAGGCCCATGGATGCTGGTACAGAGTGAGGAAGAGTGCCCAGATTGGGGACATGAGCCACCAAAGCCTACAGGGGAAGACAACTTCCAACACTCAGACACAGAACTAAAGTGAGCTTAGCTCTGAAGTGACCCTGGTGCCCTTGGCAGATGGATCTTGTCCTCTGGACAGCTGGGCAGACTGCAAAGGTTCATGAGACAGGACAGTCTCCCGAGCTCCGAGCTCCAGGAAGAAGGCACTCCCACGTGGCCCCTCACTGTTGCTTGGAGAAGAAGACCTTGAAAGCACTACTGTAGCTCCTATTGAACGCCGTGTAGATGAGCGGGTTGAAGAAGGAGTTGGAATAGCCCAGCCACAGGAAGATGCTCTTCCAGATGGCAGGGATGTCCCAGGAGCACAGGGGACTGATGAGCTCTGTGACAAAGAAAGGGAACCAGCAGAGCACAAACACTCCAATGAGGATGCCCACCATGAGGGCTGCCTTTTGTTCCTTCTGTTCCCTCCATGTATCCCCTTCTGTCTGGAAGGTGACGGTGGCATGGCGGACGGTGAACACCATCTGGGGATGTTGTGTAGCGTCCTTCACCTGCAAGGTACAAACAGACATGTTGTAAGGAGAGGCCACCTCACGCGTGCCAGGTGGTGGCCAGACCGAACCCAGGTATGG
Organism: Micromys minutus; assembly: GCF_963924665.1. Lineage (NCBI taxonomy): Eukaryota > Metazoa > Chordata > Mammalia > Rodentia > Muridae > Micromys > Micromys minutus. Next base: position 8,233,729 of record NC_137958.1, read on the forward strand.
ATGGGCCAAAGGAAGTACTGGGGCTTAGTTGGGGAATCCTGCAGACTAGAGGGCATAGCAGTCCACAACAAGGCTGGGGTCTGCATCTTAGAAAAGAGAGGAATCTTCAGCACACAGAGTTCGATACAAGTGAGTCCCTGTGGCTGTCTGCTTGGCTAAAGTCATAGCAAGAATAAATAGAACATGGGGGTGTCATTGTTGACTGTAACTGTCAGCTTGATGTAGGGCAAAATCATCTGAGAGGAAAACCTTAACTGAGGAATTGGCAAATCACATTGGCCTGTGGGCAGTGCTTGCTGCGTGTGTGTGTATGTGTGTGTGTGTGTGTGTGTGTGTGTGTGTGTAGTTCCCTATGGGAAATCATCACTAGGCAAGTCATCCTAAATTGTACAATCAAACTTTAAGCCAGTGGTTCTTAACCCGTGGGTTGTGATCCCATTGGCAAACCTCTATCTCTAAAAATATTTACATTATAATTTACAACAGTAGCAAAATTATAGCTATGAAGTAGCAATGAAAATAATTTTATGGTTGGGAGCCACCACAACATGAAGAACTGTATTAAAGGGTCACCTCATTAGGAATCCTGAAAAGCGCTGGTTTAAGCCATCTTATAAGCCAGCTAGCTAGAAGCACCTCTATGTTTCCTGCTGTACCTTTTTGGCTGTGAAGTGAGATTCCTTGGTTAGAGGTAATGTGCTGAATACCAGGCAGGTCTGCCTTGACTTCCCTCAATGATGGACTATGGTTTGGCATTCCAGGCTAAAATAAACAACTTCCTCTTCTAAGTTGCTTTTAGCCCGAGTGTTTTATCACAGTGAGATAAACAAAACCAGAACACGGGGCATGTGTGTTTGATGGCAAAGGCGTAGGACACAGGCTCACTCCATGATGGTGCATTACTGATAGCCAGTCAGGGGATCTACAGTCACACCCAGGAGGTGAACTGTAGGTGAGGGAGGTGAGGGAGTCTTTAGGTTGGGGAGACACACCCCAAGTGTTCATGGCACCATCCCATAGGCTGGGCTCCCACACTGAAGAAAAGGAAAGTGAGCATCTCGGCAGCACTGTCTTTGTGCTCCCCAAATGCACATACAGCGTGAACCTCAGGCTCCTGCCACTGTGCCTTCCTGCCCTGAGAGATGGCATCCCCACACCATGAACCAAAGTAAACCCTTTCTCCCTTAAGTTGCTCCATCAGATATTTTGTTACAGCAATAAAGAAAGTAATTAGCCACTTCCGATGTGCCGTCTGCCAGCCGGTGGATGTGCGGTAACAACACGTCTGCCCAGATGCCCGCCGTAGTGCCCGCCACCCTGAAGGCCACCACTGCGGTGATGTTCCCTCAAGGATTGGGAAGTACTGGGCACGGATGGGCAGAAGTCTTTGCAGGCATCAAAAGTTCCCACATCAAATACTTCTGTCCACATGCGCCTGTTATGCCAATCACATTAAATATAAAAATGGCGATGCCTTCTTGGTTTGGTATTACTGGACTTGCACCAGATTCCCAGGAGGATGAATCTGGAATTAGACAGGCAGCAGAAACCGTAAAGGCCTTGGTAGATCAAGAAGTGAAGAATCGCATTTCTTCTAACAGAATTAATTGGGGGAGGGTTTTCTCAGGGAGGCTCTTTATCTCTACACACTGCTCTCACCACACAGCAGAAACTGGCTGGCGTCGCTGCACTCAGTTGCTGGCTTGCACTTTGGGCTTGGTTTTCACAGGGGTCTGTCTATACTGCTAACGGAGACACTGCTTTGCTCCAGTGCCATGGAGATTGTGACCCTTTAGTCCCCTAACGTTTGGTTCTCTTACTGCTGAAAGACTAAAGGCATTGGTAAATCCAGCCAATGTCACCTTCAAAATCTATGAAGGCCTGAAGCACAGCTCATGCCGGCAGGAAATGATGGGTGTCAAGCACTTCACTGATAAGCTCCTACCTCCAGTTGATTGACGTCACTAAGAGGCCTTGAGTAGAAGCTCACCAGCATCACGGTAATAGAGTATAAGCCTTTTCCCATGACTGATCATGAAACGTCTAATGTTTGCAGTGTTAAAATGTTTTGCAAACACATACCAGTGATGCAGACTAAGTGCTGTCTCCCTCATGGGAAATGTGTGATGCTTTTACGTTTCTATGTATATATTTGTATTATATGGCTCAGAATATACTAGCATTACAGCAGGTAAGTGAAGCAACTCGCTTCTTTGTCTCCAATTATTCAACAAAATAAGATAACACAGCACAGTTTTATTACATCATTTAAAAATTACTAGTGTGCTCTCTGAAAATCTGTTCAGGTCTAAACAATCTAAGATGTAACTTCTTCATTCTGTGAGTTAGACTACAGATTTACTCGACAGTTGTTCAGTCACTGTGCATTGTCTGTATTTTGGTCTGTGTTCATAGATATGTTACTTTAAGACCTAAGAATCCCATGGTATTACATTATCCCTAATAACAGACAATGTTTTTTTATTTTATTTTATTTTATTTTTTTAAACGACTTTATTTTGAAAAACAAAGATAAATGTAAAGATTTTAAACATTTTTTGCTTAAAATTATACATTTTTGTCAATACTGTTTTTTCAGACATTAAAATAAATTTTACATAAAATCATGTGAATATGTTTTTTAGTGAGTACTTGATTTTTTTCAAGGGCTTGACAGTATGCATTGAAAACGTACTAGTTGCAATAAGCGTAAAGTACATGCAAAACAAAACGCAACATGGGAATAGTCAAAGTCTTCTTGTTTTGTGAATATATGTATATTTTTTGTTTTCTTTATTTCTTGGACTTCATACAGTCTGTGAGTTGTTTCTGGGGGAGTGCAAGCCTCTGGGGTTAGCATCCCACTATCAGTGACTGCATATTATGTCTGTTCTTTTGTGACTGGGTTATCTCACTCAGGATGATCTTCTCTAGATGCAGCCATTTTCTTAAGAATTTGGTTAAGTCATTGTTTCTGGTGGCTGAGTAGTATTCCATTGTGTATATGTACCACAATTTTTGTATCCATTCGTCTTCTGAAGGACATCTGGGTTCCTTCTAGCTTCTGGCTATTATAAATAGAGCCGCTATGAACATTGTGGTGCATATATCTTTGTTGTGTATTAAAGTGTCTCTGGGGTATATGCCCAGAAGTGGAATAGCTGGGTCTTCAGGTAGTACTATATCCAATTTTCTGAGGTATCGCCAGACAGATTTCCAGAGTGGTTGTATTAGCTTGCAACCCCACCAACAGTGGAGAAGTGTTCCTATTTCTCCGCAGCCTCGCCAGCATCTGCTGTCATCTGAGTTTTGGATCTTGGCCAATCTGACTGGTGTGAGGTGGAATCTTAGGGTTGTTTTGATTTGCATTTCCCTGATGGCTAAGGATGTCGAGCACTTCCTCAGATGTTTTTCGGCCATTCGGTGTTCCTCAACTGAAAATGATTTGTTTAGCTCTGTACCCCATTTTTTAATAGGGTTATTTGATTCTCTGGTGTCTTGCTTTTTGAGTTCCTTGTACACCTTGGATATTAGGCCTCTATCTGATGTGGTGTTGGTAAAGATCTTTTCCCATTCTGTTGGTTGCCGTTTTGTTTTCTTGACGATGTCCTTAGCCTTACAGAAACTTTGCAATCTCATTAAGTCCCATTTGTTAATCTTTGACCTTAGAGCTTGAGCCATTGGTGTTTTGTTCAGGAAATTTTCTCCTGTGCCTATGTGTTCTAAGGTTTTCCCTACTTTCTCATCTAATAGTTCCAGTGTATCTGGTTTAATGTGGAGATCTTTAATCCACTTACACTTGAGCTTTGTACAAGGAGATAAGAACGGGTCTATTTTCATTCTTTTGCATGTTGAGTGCCAGTTGGACCAGCACCATTTGTTGAATAGGCTGTCCTTTTTCCATTGAATGTTTACTGCTCCTTTGTCAAAAATCAGGTGACCATATACATGAGGGCTCATTTCTGGATCTTCTATTCTATTCCATTGATCCACTTGCCTATTTCTGTACCAGTACCATGCAGTTTTCAGCACAATTGCCTTGTAATATAGCTTGAGGTCAGGGATAGTGATTCCCGCAGATGTTTTTTTGTTGTTGAGGATGGATTTCGCTATTCTAGGTCTTTTGATATTCCATATGAAATTGCACATTGATCTTTCCAATTCCATGAAGAACTGGGTTGGAATTTTGATGGGAATTGCATTGAATCTGTAGATTGCTTTTGGTAGGATGGCCATTTTTAAGATGTTGATCTTTCCAATCCATGAGCATGGGAGATCTTTCCATTTTCTGAGATCCTCCTCAATTTCTTTCTTTAGAGGTTTGAAGTTCTTGTCATACAGGTCCTTCACTTCCTTAGTTAGAGTCACACCAAGGTATTTCATAGTTTTTGTAACTATTGTGAAGGGTACCTTTTCCCTAATTTCTTTCTCCACATGTTTGTCCTTTGAGTATAGGAAGGCTACTGATTTGTTTGAGTTAATTTTGTATCCGGACACTTTGCTGAACTTGTTTATCAGCTGTAGGAGTTCTCTGGTGGAATTTTTGGGGTCACTCAAGTACACTATCATGTCATCGGCAAAGAGTGATGTTTTTATCTCTTCCTTTCCGATTTGTATCCCCTTGATCTCCTTTTGCTGTCTAATTGCTCCAGCCAGGACTTCCAGTACTATGTTGAATAGGTAGGGAGAGAGTGGGCAGCCTTGTCGAGTCCCTGATTTTAGTGGGATTGCTTCAAGTTTCTCGCCATTAAGTTTGATGTTGGCTGTTGGTTTGCTGTATATTGCTTTTATTATGTTTAAATATGGGCCTTGGATTCCTGTTCTTTCCAGGACTTTTAACATGAAGGGTGTTGGATTTTGTCGAATGCTTTCTCAGCGTCTAGTGAGATGACCATGTGATTTTGTCTTTAAGTTTGTTTATATGGTGGATTACATTGATGGATTTCCTTATGTTAAACCATCCCTGCATCCCAGGGTTGAAGCCTACTTGGTCATGATGAATGATGGTTTTGATGTGTTCTTGGATTCGGTTTGCAAGGATTTTGTTGAGTATTTTTGCATCAATGTTCATAAGTGAGATTGGTCTGAAGTTCTCTTTCCTTGTAGGGTCTTTGTGTGGCTTAGGTACGAGGGTTATTGTAGCCTCAAAAAATGAGTTGGGTAATATTCCATCTGATTCTATCTTTTGGAATAGTTTGGCAAATATTGGTGTTATATCCCCAATAAATGTCTGATAAAATTCTGCACTGAACCCGTCTGGACCTGGGCTTTTTTTGGTTGGGAGGC